>NC_142012.1:4514136-4646636 GCF_049901735.1 Notechis scutatus
CTTTATGCACGCCCCTATTTTGCATCCTAATAGTACAGGAGTTTCCATTCCTAACTGTATTTCACTAATACGTGAATTTAATGTCCTGTCTGGCCAAGCAATAAATTGGAAAAAATACAACCTGAAATCAGTGATTCTTTTGACACAGATAGCTTAATTTTATGTTATTTTTGTTGGATTTGGATATCTCAGTGTAAGCATTGCGAAGATATTTTCTCAACTAATAAGTTTGACCCCATAAAATAGCAACTCGACAGATGGTCTTATCATTCTTTGAGTTGTGGAAATAAGACCAATATGATTAGGATTAATTTAACTCCGAGGTTTGATTTATTTTAAGAGGTCTGCCTATATTTTTTTAACATTCATTCTCACCATTTCAGTTGACTTAGCAAGATATTAAAGTAGCTTTGTCTCCTGGGAAATTCTCTCTGTATAAATTACCATATCTTAGCCCTTAGATGGCATTGGCTAAACAAAAAAACTAATAATAAAAATTGCACATGGACTGATATGGTTAACACTTAGATGGGTGGAGCTGAATTTTCCAGTATTATAGAATAATAAAGAGACATTTAAAAATAAATCCTAGGAAAGGAAAATAATAAATTGCTTCAATCTTATTGCTAAGGAAGTTACATGTAGTCACCAGAATGCAGTTCAAAACTAGAAATTCCTTTAGCTTTAAATTACAGTTATTAGGAAAGCGTAGCTTTAATTTCTCAAGCTTCAAGGCCAGTCACTTTGGTCCCTAAGAAGAAGGGAAAGGTAAACCACTTCTGAAAATTTTGCCCAATTTTGGACTTGTTCAGGCTGTTGCTAAGCATCAAGACTGATTCAAATGATATATCTACACGAATGAAGGCAATTATACGATATATCATCAAGAAAGTCAAAGAATTGCAATG
The DNA here is from genome assembly GCF_049901735.1 of Notechis scutatus. Lineage (NCBI taxonomy): Eukaryota > Metazoa > Chordata > Lepidosauria > Squamata > Elapidae > Notechis > Notechis scutatus. Next base: position 4,515,045 of record NC_142012.1, read on the forward strand.
GAAATAGGCCTGGTCACACAGCAAGAAGAACTGAGGGCAGGTGGACCAAGGCAGTCGTAGAATGGATCCCACTTGATAAAAAAGTCCACAAAGAGACTATATCCAGGTCCAAGCTGGGAGAAAGGCACTGGAGACAAAATGGAGGTTGATTGGAAAGAGGGCCCATTTATTGATGAAGCAGAACCACCAAGCACCTGCGATTCTGGTGTAGCTGACCACATGGAGTTGAGAGCGAGGGGTTTTATACCTTCTCTTGGGCTTTGCTCTTGAGCTTCCTGTTCCTGTGCAAGAGCTTGTATCCTATTGGCTGTTGTCAGACTCCCATTGGACAAACCCTGGGAGTTTCTCTGAGCTAAGTTTGGTTGAAGTTTGGGCTGCTGATGCAATGAGCGGGCTCGTTGGGCAGTTCCTATTCTAGCTGAGGGCTAAGTCTCCCTTTGTTCAGACCTTCTGCAGGGGAATTTGCTTACAAATAGAGCTAGCTACCCCCGCAGCCCCAGTTTGCCTCTAAGTGGGTTTTCTCTGGCTGACACATCTAAAAAAGCCAAACCATTTACTAAGTTCCTAACATTCGTGTAAGCAAACGAAAAAAAAAAGGCAGGGGAGTTGGTCAGGAATTTTATATATTGTTTTAAAAACAACTTTAATTGTTCCACAATTGCTGAAAGGTACCTTTCTAAAGAAAAGCACAATAGGTCCATTAAAATGCCTTTATTTCCATCCCTTCCCGCTCCTCCCCTGCTGCTTGAGAGGAGGGACAACTCCCACTAAGAGCATTGATGTAATAGCCACAGAGCCAAGCCTGACCCAAGTGGGGACTGGAGAGCAAGCAAGGCAGTGAGGCTGACCAAGCCCTGAGCGAGCGCTGGGAGGGAGAGAGGGGAGCCCAGGGCGGTCACTGGGGGTCCACGGGAGAACAAAGTCACCACAGCCTTTGGAGCCTTTGGGCTGGAATCATTGTTGTGAGCTGCCCAGGGTTGTGTTATGTAAGATGAGTGGCCGTATAGGATAGATAGATAGATAGATAGATAGATAGATAGATAGATAGATAGATAGATAGATAGATAGATAGATAGACAGACAGACAGACAGACAGACAGACGGAGATAGACAGACAGACAGATAGATGACAGATGAAAGAGAGAGAGAGAGATCTATTCTATGTATATCTTGAATAATATCTATATCTATATATCTATATCTATCTATATATGTACCATATACTGTATTATGTTTATCAGTATATCAATAAATTTATCTCTGTCTCTATACCTATATATCTTGTAATCTCCTGGGTCTTTTGTGTTTTGATCTGTTTTCGATTAGCCTCCTGTGTAGTAACAGCTTGGGTAATGGGTTGTGTGATGACCTTGTGAGATTTATTGCTGTGGTATCCTTGGTCTTGTGCTGTGATATCCTGGGTCATTTGCTGTGTTGTGACTTCTTGAGTTCTTGAGGTGTAATTTCTTGAGTTTTCTGATGTGATGTCCTGAGCGGGTGGCTGTGATGTAGCATTTTGGGTTTTTAATATGGCTTTGAGTTTGGGGTCTGGGTCTGTGTTTGTTTGGCTTCGAGTTCGTGGTCGTGCCACATCTTCATGGTGGGGATCAGTTCGCTTCATGTATGGTTCAGAGGAGTTTGAAGTGGGTAGTGATGCAGCTGCAGTGCGGCTTCTGGTCTGTGGTCGTGTCTCATCTTCTGTGTGGGTGTGAGTCTGCTTTTTACGTGGAAGTGTGGTGGTGGCATCTCGTGTGGCCCTCATGGGTGTGGGTCTGGTGTCATTTATCATGTTGGGTACTCGTCTGTTCATGAGGGCGGGTTTCCAAATGGCTGGTAAGCGGGAGGTGTCATCTCTTTTATTCATGCTGTGTGGGCGTTTTTCTATCTCTATGGCTTCTCTGATTATTCTGCTGCTGTGGTGTTCAGTTTTGGCGATAGTTCTGGTATTTTTAAAGTCAATCTCATGTCCTGTGGCTTTGAGGTGTTGGACCAGGGAAGAGGTTGGTTCTTCTTTTTGATTGAGTTCTTATGTTCTTCAACGCGTGCACTTATTCTTCTGTTAGTTTGTCCAATGTATGTGGTGAGGCAGGCAGTGCAGGGGATTTCATATACTCCTTGGTTTTCTAACTCGATTTTGTCTTTAGGGTTTCTTAGGATGGTGGATATTTTTCTGTTTGTGCAGAATGCTGTTTTAATGTTGTGTTTTTGGAGGATCTTGCTGATTTTGTCGAAGCCAAACGAACACAGACCCAGACCCCAAACTCAAAGCCATATTAAAAACCCAAAATGCTACATCACAGCCACCCGCTCAGGACATCACATCAGTAAACTCAAGAAATTACACCTCAAGAACTCAAGAAGTCACAACACAGCAAATGACCCAGGATATCACAGCACAAGACCAAGGATACCACAGCAGTAAATCTCACAAGGTCATCACACAACCCATTACCCAAGCTGTTACTACACAGGAGGCTAATTGAAAAGAGATCAAAACACAAACGACCCAGGAGATTACAACGCAAGACCCAGGATACCACAACAAAAGAACTCACAAGCCCATCACACAACCCATTACCCAAGCCGTTAAAACACAAGAGGCTAACGACCCAGGAGATGACAGCACAAGATCCAGGATATCTCTACAACAAAAGGCCATTACACAGCCCATTATACCAACATCAACTCCATCAACCAATCAAGAGGCTGCAGCACAGCCAACCAGCCCAGCACACCATCCCCCACCACTTGTATATATAGAGAGATGGCAGCCCGGTCACACACTGCTTGCACTGGCACTAAGCCGAAAGCACCAGCCTGAAGATGGCGAGTGGGACCTCGCGAAACGTTGCCTAGATACATCTTACGCGGGAGATACATAACTAAAGATCCATATATATATATATATATATATATATCTTTGGTATATATATATATATTCTGAAGATCTGTTTATACTTTGAATCTTACGCGAGAGAACCCGAATAACCAAAGATCCACATACAAATACCCGCGATATATATATATATATATATATATATATATATATATATATATATATATATATATATATATATATATTCTATCTGTTTATATCTATCTAACTCTCTTCTAATGCTATCTATCTCTCATCTATCTCTTTAATGCAAGTAAAGTAAAATCTGGATCACACTAGGTGGGCAATGATTGAACTGTGAGTTGGTTGTTTCATTGGGATCATAGAATCATAGAGTTGGAAAAGACATTGGAGGTCTTCTATCTAACCTCCTGTCCAGAGTAGAAATCCTTGGATCGTCCCAAACAAATGGCTGTCCAACTTGAGTTGAAAAACTCCTGTGGTGTAACCCTCAAGACTCAAGAAATCCTCTGTTCCACTACTTTGTAACTCACACCATCAGGAAATTCTTCCCTCTTTTGAGTTTTGGTTTTCTCTCGGTAAATTATAATGTATAGCACTTAGGAGTAAGGAGGATAGTCATTGCTTCTTGTCTCACTCTCAGAAGCTGCACAAAATGAACCTGCTGCTTCTTCTCTATCAAAAACCCTTCAAGGATCTGAAGACTCCCATCTGGTCTCACCTCAGCCTTTAGGCTAAACATATCAGGTTCGTCGGTCTCAGTCTCCAAGCAACTTGCCTTCTTTGGTTGTCTCCTCTGAACCTTCACTTAAGAGAGGTTCTCCGCTGAAGATCCATGCATCCATAATACATCACAGGCTAATCCACAGGTAACTTCTGGCAGCTTGATCTCACTCTACACATCTATACTTGTACATTAAAAAAAGAATATGACCACGGGGGATATATTTCACCTAAATTAAAAATCTGAAATTTACATTTTAATCAGGGAGTGTCAAAAGATACTCTTTAGCCCAAGGAATATCTCTTATCTTATATACTGCTGAGTCCCTCAATGGACTTCAGATGCTTTTGTGAAGAAAGAATAGTAAAGTTGTTCACTACGTGATAATTTTATGCAACATCCATCCTACATCCGACTGTGAGAGGGACCTTGGAGTACCAGTGGGCAAGCACTGAAATGTAAGTCAGCCGTGTGTGGCAGCAGTCAAAAAAGCCAATGCAATCTTAGGTTGCATTAACAGAGGGATAGTACCAAAATCACACGAAGCAGTAGTACTACTTTATAGTCTTAGTGATCACTTGGAATACTGTATCCAGTTTTGGTCACCAAATTATAAAAAAGATGTTGAGGCTCTGGAAAGAGTGCAAACAACAACAACAACAACAACAACAACAACAACAGCGAAGATGATTAGTTGGCTGGAGGCTAAAACATTTGAAGAACAGTTGCATGAATTGGATGTAGCTAGTTAGATAAAAGATGGATTAGGGGCGGCATGATAGCAGTGTTCCTATAGTGAGGGGAGGGTCAACCTATTTTCCAAAGCCCTTGAAGGCAAGAAAAGAAACAATGGATTGAAACTCATCAAGAAGAGAAGCAACCTGGAACTGAAGAGAAATGTCTTAACGGTGAGAATAATCAACCAGTGGAAAGGCTGGCCTTCAGAAGTTGTGGGTGCTCCATCCCTGGAGGCTATTAAGAAGAGGCTGGGCAGCCACTTGTCTCAGATGATATAGGGTCTCCTGCTTGAGCAGGGGGTTGGACTAGAAGACCTCCAAGGGCCCTTCCAAATCTATTATTCTGTTATACATTCAAATTTTGATCTGGCATTATTTTTTATTTATTTATTTTTATTTATTTGATTTGCCAATTGTTTACAAGATAATAAGTATAAGTGTATACATAGTTGTGAATACATGAAATGGGTACATATAAGAAAAATAAAAGAATAAGAGAAACAATAGGACAGGGACGGTAGGCACGATGGTGCGCTTATGCACGCCCCCTATTTTGCATCCTAATAGTACAGGAGTTTCCATTCCTAACTGTATTTCACTAATACGTGAATTTAATGTCCTGTCTGGCCAAGCAATAAATTGGAAAAAATACAACCTGAAATCAGTGATTCTTTTGACACAGATAGCTTAATTTTATGTTATTTTTGTTGGATTTGGATATCTCAGTGTAAGCATTGCGAAGATATTTTCTCAACTAATAAGTTTGACCCCCATAAAATAGCAACTCGACAGATGGTCTTATCATTCTTTGAGTTGTGGAAATAAGACCAATATGATTAGGATTAATTTAACTCCGAGGTTTGATTTATTTTAAGAGGTCTGCCTATATTTTTTTAACATTCATTCTCACCATTTCAGTTGACTTAGCAAGATATTAAAGTAGCTTTGTCTCCTGGGAAATTCTCTCTGTATAAATTACCATATCTTAGCCCTTAGATGGCATTGGCTAAACAAAAAAACTAATAATAAAAATTGCACATGGACTGATATGGTTAACACTTAGATGGGTGGAGCTGAATTTTCCAGTATTATAGAATAATAAAGAGACATTTAAAAATAAATCCTAGGAAAGGAAAATAATAAATTGCTTCAATCTTATTGCTAAGGAAGTTACATGTAGTCACCAGAATGCAGTTCAAAACTAGAAATTCCTTTAGCTTTAAATTACAGTTATTAGGAAAGCGTAGCTTTAATTTCTCAAGCTTCAAGGCCAGTCACTTTGGTCCCTAAGAAGAAGGGAAAGGTAAACCACTTCTGAAAATTTTGCCCAATTTTGGACTTGTTCAGGCTGTTGCTAGGCATCAAGACTGATTCAAATGATATATCTACACGAATGAAGGCAATTATACGATATCATCAAGAAAGTCAAAGAATTGCAATGGAAATAGGCCTGGTCACACAGCAAGAAGAACTGAGGGCAGGTGGACCAAGGCAGTCGTAGAATGGATCCCACTTGATAAAAAAAGTCCACAAAAGAGACTATATCCAGGTCCAAGCTGGGAGAAAGGCACTGGAGACAAAATGGAGGTTGATTGGAAAGAGGGCCCATTTATTGATGAAGCAGAACCACCAAGCACCTGCGATTCTGGTGTAGCTGACCACATGGAGTTGAGAGCGAGGGGGTTTTATACCTTCTCTTGGGCTTTGCTCTTGAGCTTCCTGTTCCTGTGCAAGAGCTTGTATCCTATTGGCTGTTGTCAGACTCCCATTGGACAAACCCTGGGAGTTTCTCTGAGCTAAGTTTGGTTGAAGTTTGGGCTGCTGATGCAATGAGCGGGCTCGTTGGGCAGTTCCTATTCTAGCTGAGGGCTAAGCCTCCCTTTGTTCAGACCTTCTGCAGGGGAATTTGCTTACAAATAGAGCTAGCTACCCCCGCAGCCCCAGTTTGCCTCTAAGTGGGTTTTCTCTGGCTGACACATCTAAAAAAGCCAAACCATTTACTAAGTTCCTAACATTCGTGTAAGCAACGAAAAAAAAAAAAAGGCAGGGGAGTTGGTCAGGGAATTTTATATATTGTTTTAAAAAAACAACTTTAATTGTTCCACAATTGCTGAAAGGTACCTTTCTAAAGAAAAGCACAATAGGTCCATTAAAATGCCTTTATTTCCATCCCTTCCCGCTCCTCCCCCTGCTGCTTGAGAGGAGGGACAACTCCCACTAAGAGCATTGATGTAATAGCCGCAGAGCCAAGCCTGACCCAAGCGGGGACTGGAGAGCAAGCAAGGCAGTGAGGCTGACCAAGCCCTGAGCGAGCGCTGGGAGGGAGAGAGGGGGGAGCCCAGGGCGGTCACTGTGGGGTCCACGGGAGAACAAAGTCACCACAGCCTTTGGAGCCTTTGGGCTGGAATCATTGTTGTGAGCTGCCCAGGGTTGTGTTATGTAAGATGAGTGGCCGTATAGGATAGATAGATAGATAGATAGATAGATAGATAGATAGATAGATAGATAGATAGATAGATAGATAGACAGACAGACAGACAGACAGACAGACAGACGGACGGACAGAGACACACAGACAGATAGATGACAGATGAAAGAGAGAGAGAGAGATCTATTCTATGTATATCTTGAATAATATCTATATCTATATATCTATATCTATCTATATATGTACCATATACTGTATTATGTTTATCAGTATATCAATAAATTTATCTCTGTCTCTATACCTATATATCTTTATTAATCATATCTACAATATTTCTATAAATATTCATATCATGTATATCAAGTTTATCATATATTGATACCGAATCTATACCAGTGGTTGCCAATCAGTGGGCAGGGGACCACTGGTGGTCCGTGAGAAAATTTTGGTGGTCCGCAGAGAAATGCCCCCCCCCCCGCCCAAAAGCAATTAATCCAGGCTACACGGGAACATAAGGCTGCTCCACCCACATGGCCCATGGGAACACAAGGCTTGCGTCACTTGCACTATGAACAACACAAGATAATGAGGGGAGGGGGGAAAGGGTGGAGGGGGGGAACTTACCCCACACGCCCCACGTGCCTCGCCTGGGCACTGGGCTGCTTCTTTCCGCTTCTTTCTCCTTCTGCTTTTGGCTGCACACAAGGAAAGCAGCAAAAGTCTTTCTTCCCCTCCCCTAAACTCCGCCAGAAATGAGTCTTTGGGACCCTGCAAGGCCTCCTGCTCCAAGAGGCTGAGCTGGCAAAGACTCATTTCTGGCAGAGTTTGGGGGGGGGGGAGAAAGAAAGACTTCTGCTGCTTCTGGTGTTTTCCTTGCATGAAGCCAAAAGTCTCTTCCTCTCTCTCTCTCTCTCTCTCCCCCGAGAATGGAGATGGTATCCTGTGATCCCAAATAAAGAATAATCAATCAGTAGAAAAACGGGGTGGGGAATTTTCCTGCAGACTTTTTTGTCTGCAGGAAAATCTGCAGGAAAATCCCCCACCCCATTTTCCTACTGATCTCAGAATACCATCTCTCTCCCCACCTCCTCCTGAGAACGGAGCTGAAAAGCAGGTTAGGAAGGGGAGGGGTGTGTGAGGGAGAGAGAGGGAGGGAGAGGGAGAGGGAGAGAGGGGGGAGAGGGAACATCACAACTAACCCTCCAAGGTTAGATCAGATCTCTCTCCCCCTCCCTCCCTCCCTCTCTCTCTCTCTCTCTCTTTCTCTCCCACCAACATCAGCAAGCTACTCTCAGTCAAAATTCATATTAGTGGTCCGCGGGATTTAAAATTATGAGTTGGGTGGTCCCTGCGGTCCAAAAGGTTGGTGACCCCTGATCTATACCGTCCCTATTTATTTGTATGTATACCTGGATCTACTGTGGATCTTTCTATCCATGTACGTGACCTCTAATGACAGTAAGAGCTCCTTCTTCTCTTCTGTTGGAGGGCTTTTCTCCTCCCCGCCACTCCCATTCCTTCCCCATGGCAGTTGGGCTTGTATTTTGCACAAAGCATTAATTTTCTGCCATTACCATTTCTTAATTTACAAAGCATTGGAATATTTTTCCTGGGATTCAGAACTGATATATGATTTAGGGCTTTGAGCCCACTGAGACTTAGAGAAAAATGAATGGGCACCATTAGGTATGAAATACATATTTTGTCACTTTTGGCAAGAGAACATTTCACAGCCTAACAAGGATAAATATGTACATTTATATGCTTACTTTTCATATGCAAAACTGAATTGTGCACTACCCAGCGTGCCGTAATCCTGTAAACAGAGTTTGATTCACGGTTACAACTGTAACTGTATTAGGCCCATGAATTATACGCCTATAAATTTGCGTTTGTGCTTTCAGTGTGGCCCACTTTATCTTACAAATATATATGTAGAAAGGGATATGCAACCAAGCTAAAAGATTATTGTCCTTTAATTATATTTCATTACACAAACAGTAAAAATGCCTGTGTTTGTCACTTAGAAACCGTAGATTATAATGCAGAACTAAATACATTTAGATTTTGGAAGGTCAAAGTTTTGTTGTTCTTAGTCATCATCCTGAACAAAAGCGGTGTAGATAAATGGGATATTGTTTTGGGCCTAATTATAAAGGTAGCTAAGAACGAGAGCCTATATTTTTATCTATATTTTAAAAAGAAGTAACCCACTTTGCACTCCCTCTACGGATACGAAGACAAGAAAACAATTACTTTCTACAAAACCATTCTAGTTTTTAAACGTTAGCTAAGAAAAGCTATGCACAACTACGCCTGCACAAAGGACACGTGCTTATCAGAACATTTGGGGAAACTCTATTAAAAGTGCATGCCAATTTGTCTTGCCAGCCTAAAAGATAAATCTCTCGCAAACCAATGGAATAAATTTGCATTTTTTGGTAAAGGAAGAGGTGCTTAAAAGCCACACAAATTTGGCAATTTCTGAGAGTCAACCCTGAATAGGTCTTGTAAACAAGAAATGCTCATTTTCCAATGATCGTGGAACCGTGAAGGAAGAATTCCAAAAATCCAACAATAACAATAACAATAATAATCAGGAACAAACAGAGAAGAAAATACAGAAACAAAGACTGATGCCCAGGGAAGTCATTTTGCCAAAAGTCTAAGGGAATGCAAAATCTCAAAGGCAACTCAAGAGGATAATAGAAAATTATCGGAGGAAGAAAAGTAAGAATTCTTCCTCATATCCGCTGCTGAGCAGTGTAACCCTTTTCTTGAGTAGCAATAAAAGAGAATATTTGTAGGGTTGAAATGCAGGATCCTTGGTGCTTTCTGAGCTTGGTTATTTTCTTACAGACATTTCAGAATAACAGAATGGAACAGAATAGAAGACCTTGGAGGTCATCTAGTCCACCCCCCTGGTCAGGCAGGAAACCCTATACCATTTCAGACAAATAGTTCTCGAATCTCTCCTTAAAAACCTCCAGTGACGGACGCAGTGATGGATGGAAACTGGACAAGGAGAGATTCAACCTGGAAATAAGGAGAAACTTTCTGACAGTGAGAACAATCAACCCAAGCAACAGGAGTTGCCCTGGGAAGCTGTGGGAGCTTCATCACTTGAGACTTTCAAGAAGAGACTGGACTGCCATTTGTCAGAAACGGTGTAGGGTTTCCCGCTCAGGCGGAGGGTTGGACTAGATGACCTACAAGGTCCCTTCCAACTCTGATTATCTGTTAAATCTGCTTCATGGTGCTTCCCAGGCGATCTCTAAGCGTTTTTTTACAGAGTCAGCCTCTGGCCCCCAACAATCTGGGTTCTCATTTTACCCACCTCAGAAAGAGGGAAGGCTGAGTCAACCTGGAGCCTGGTGGGATTCGAACTGCCAAATTGCAGTCAGCAGAAGTGGCCTACAGTACTGCACTCTAACCACTGCGCCACCGAGGCTCTTAGATATTGGAAGACTGCTATCATGTCATCCTTAGTCCTTCTCTTGCTTTTAGCAGACATAGCCAATTCCTGCAACTTTTCTTCATGTTTTAGCTTCCAGCCCCCAAATCATCTTTGCATTTTGGAATTTTGGAATCCTCGGCTACTGTTTTTGGTGGCAAATTAGGGGTGTCATAGCCCTCCCCTTCTGCCATTCTCATTTTAGATTGTTTTTCTTTTATCGGAGTTTATAATAAGGTAAAATACAAATCAAAACAAAAGTTAAAAGCAAAGTTAGAAAGAAAAAGAGGAGTGCACAGACCAAGAAAGTTTGTTCACTGTTGTTTTTTTCACAGATGACTCTGCATGCTTGATAGGTCTACTAAAGAACGGATCCTTAAACTAAGACAGACTGTGAGGGTGAGACTGATTTGATGAGCTGATCTTTATTTACTATTTTATTGATTTAAAACATTTATTTAGCCACCCATCTTTCAACAGCTCTGGGTGACTCCTAATGAAAATCAAATGACATATAAAATCGTATTAAAAAACCATCAAACTCAACCAGTAGAAACATAAAACATTAAAAGCAACAGAAACCTTTCAGTGCTAATGTGCTGTCACCTGATCTTCTCTCAGGTCTGGGGGTAGCTAATGTGGAAGAGAAAGAACAGTTGGGCCCAGTGCCTGACGCAGGGATGCACAGAAGGCAGAGGAGAGGAGAGCAGTGGAAATCTATGGGCCGGTCCTTGGGACGGAAGAGCCACCGCTGCTAGTGAGGCCCCACCAGAGCTCTGGGGATCAAAGGCAGCGGGCGGAGATGGATAGATGTGGCAGACAAATATTCATCTCCCCACCAGACAGACTTGTTAGCCTGGGGTGAGAGAGAGAGAGAGAGAGAGAGAGAGACTGGACTTTTGCACATGACAGAAAGAATGTTGGTCCTCAACATGAGACAGCCCAACAGTTGCATATGTAGCTCAGTCAACCCAACCTGAGCATTCTTTGGAAGAGTGCCCTTCAGCCGCGAGATCAATGAACAATGAAGTTCACACAACTGGTAGGGTACTCCCTTACCAGAGGAAATCTAGATTCCAGTTCTCTGTTCTCTTAACTCATAATCAGCTACAGTAAATGTTAACAGCTAGTCCTCAACTTACAACAGCCCATTTAGTGGTGGTTCAAAGTTACAACAGCCCTGAAAAAAGGGACTTATCACCATTTTTGACCCTTATGGTTGTTGCAGCATCTTTATGGTTAGGTGATCAAAATTCAGACAACTGACTCATATTTATGATGGTTGAAGTGTTCCAGGATCATTTGGGACTTTCTGGCAAGCACAGTCCATGGGGAAGCCAGATTCATTTAGCAACCATGTTACTACCTCAACGACTGTGGTGATTCACTTAACAACGGTGGCAAGAAAAGTTGTAAAATGGGGCAAAACTCACTTAACAATTATTTTGCTTAGCAATGGAAAGTTGTGGTCATAACTTGAGGTCAACAGAAGGAAAAGCGGAAATAGTCCCTAAAAGTCTTAAGACAGGAAAACATTTCCGATTCATTCGGTCCCTGATTTGTACCTTTCAATTTTTTCCTTTTTCTTCTTTGAAACACAAATTGATATTCCCATTTATGGGAACGTAGGAAGTAGATTTGCAAGTTTCTGTGAACAGGGGAGAAGGAAATGATCGAAAACCACATATGTGGAAATAAAATGCTTGATTTGCCTTCATGGCCTGATGCAAATTGATGACTCCAAGGAAGGAAATGTAATAGAAATGCTAGAAGCAATCAGCAACTATTGTGAAGGGCATTTTTATGGCTCCCCATAAATATAATATGCAGTATAATTTGACTGGAAATTGCATTGTTTCCTTTTTTTTTTCCTGTCCAGGAAAGTGTCTCTAGGTTGTTGAACCAAGAACAGAATATATTAGAGAAACAACAATGATACAAGTTCAGTTGCAGATGTACTGCCTTGGTTGTGGGCTTGTGGAAAAGAATTCAGAATGAGTGTTGGAATTATTATCATTGATTAATTATTGAATTATTGCATCCAGCTTTGGTCTCCATGATATAAAAAAAAGATGTTGAGACTCTAGAAAGAATGCAGAAAAGAGCAACAAAGATGATTAGGGGACTTGAGGCTAAACATATGAAGAACATATGAAACATATGAAGAACGGTTGATGGAACTGGGTTTGTCTAGTCGAGTGAGAAGGATTAGGGGAGACATGATAGCAGGGTTCCAATATCTCGGGGGGCTGCCACAAGGAAGAATGGATCAAAGCATCTATTCTCCAAAGCCCCTCAAGGCCGGACAACAAGCAATGGGGGGAAGCTAATCAAGGAGAGAAGCAACCTGGAATGAAGGAGGAATTTCCTGACAGTGAGGACAATCAATCAGGGGAACAGAAGTTGCCTCCAGAAATCCTGGGTGCTCCATCCCTGGAGGTTTTCAAGAAGAGAATGAACAACCGTTGGTCTGAAATGGTGGAGGGTTAGACTAGAAGACCTCCAAGGTCCCTTCCAACTCTTTTTAATCTGTTAATTGTAGTGAACACTAGGAAGGGAGAAATTCACTCTGTCCTAGAAAAGAGGAAAGTAGAAGAAGAAAGAACTTGGAATATTACCTTGATTTTGTTTGGCATTGCTTGAGAGAAACTGACAGACTTTCAAGATGTTGTTATTTTAGTCTGCAACAACAAACACCATTCCTAGAATCCCAGCTGCTCCTGTTTCTTGATCTGGCTTATCTTACAGAACTGACAACAGTTCATAGATTCAAAAAACTGTAGAGCCAGAAGAAGCCATGTAAGCTACTAAAATTCATATTCCCACCATGTTGAGGATCAAAACTGAAAAGTTTCCCTGACATACGACTTGCCTGGGTTGAGTACTGCTAGTGGAGAAGAATCCTCTTCTTTGGGTAATTGGTTCCATTGGGCAATTATTTTAAAGATTCAGTTAGAATCTGTCTTCTTCTTAAAAACCTCTATTATTCCATGTCCAGCATTTAAGGATGATCCAGATCAGGCCCTACCTTTCTTCTGTGTGATGTCCTTTCAGGTATTTGAAGAGAAATCTAATAACCCCGCTACCTCTCGCCCCCACTTCGTTGTAAGGCACTCACCTAAACTTTCCTTATGATACTCTGTGGAAAGTTCTACTAGAAAAATGAAAAATTTTGAAAAATATTTAAAAAGGCAGGATAGAATATTTCCCCTAGAAGAGAAATAAAAATCTTAAGGAGGCAGAAACTCAGAGTCCCACCTCCCTGCCTCCAAGCAGATACTAAGCTGAGGCCAGCTTTTAGAAATGCAGATTTGGTGATCCATTACTCCCTGTAGTCTGAACAAAGGGGGGCTGAGCCCTCAGCCACAAGAGGAACTGCCCAACAAGCCCGCTCATTGCATCAGCAGCCCAAACTTCAACCAAGCTTAGCTCAGACAAACTCCCAGGGTTTGTCCCATGGGAGTCTGACAACAGCCAATAGGATACATGCTCTTGCACAGGAACAGGAAGCTCAAGTGCAAAGCCCAAGAGAAGGTATAAAACCCCCTCGCTCTCAACTCCATGTGGTCAGCTACACCAGAGTCGCAGGTGCTTGGTGGTTCTGCTTCATCAATAAATGGGCCCTCTTTCCAACCAGCCTCCAGCCTCCGTTTTGTCTCCAGTGCCTTTCTCCCGGCTTGGACCTGGACCTGGATATTTCTTCCAACATCTCTATGGAAGCAAAAGCTGGACTTTGAAGAAGCAGGAGAGGAAGAATAGTGGCACCTTTGAACTTGGTATTGGAGAAGACTGCTGAGAACATTGTGGACAGCCAAGAAAGCTTTTAACCAGTGAAACCTTCAGAAAATCAAATTGGTGTTCTAACTTGAGGCATAAATGACCAGATTCAAATTACCTTTCTTCAGACACATTATGCAAAGGGATTTCTGGGGAACTACCAGAGGACTTGAAAGGAGCTTATGTGGGTACCATCTTCAAACAAGGGAGGTGGGAAACAGATCCAGGAAACTACAGACCAACCCTGACATCAATACCTGGGAAGATCCTGAAAAAGATAATCAAGCAACAGATTTGTGAACACCAAGAAGCAAGCAAAGTTATAAACAGAAGCCAAAATGGGTTTGTCAAAAACAGATCATGCCAACCAAATCTAATTTCATTCCTTCACCAAGTGACTAAATTAGTGGACCAGGGAAATGCAGTGGGCCTAATATACTTGGATTTCAGTAAGGCATTTGACAAAGTAGGCACAACTTACTTCTTGAGATAGACAGTATCACCACCACCTAAATAAATAAGCTATACATTTAATTCCCAGTTTGAGGAATCCTTTTGTAGGTTCACTCGTTTGGGGAGGAAATGAAAATTTTCCCTGGTAGCAGCAGAGTCATCATCATCATCTAAAGAAATGCAACACGAAAGAAATCCCATTACTGGACATTTTATTTCTAGATCTTGTATTGTATCATATCAGTAAACCCTCTGGACTATACGATGTTTCTGACAGTAAAGAATATTTGTAACTTAGGGTTGAACTATGGGGGTCCTTGTTCTTTTCTGAGCTTGGTTGTTTTCTTGAAGAGGTTTCATGACCAACTAGGTGACATCATCAGTGCTAGAAGGGAGGAGGGTTTGCAGAGACGAGGGAGGAGGAGGAGGAGGAGGAGGAGGAGGAGGAGGAGGAGGAGGAGGAGGAGGAGGAGGAGGAGGAGGAGGAGGAGGAGGAGGAGGAGGAGGAAAGGAGGAGGAGGAAAACTGGGCATCCTCAGGGCTCTCGGAGCTTGATGGTTTTCTTGCAGATGTTTCATTACCAAACAAGGTAACATCACCAGTGCATTGATGATGTTACCGAGTTTGGTAATGAAACGTCTGCAAGAAAACCACCAAACTCAGAGAGTGCCAAGGACACCCAATATCTATATTCTTCCATGGTTTGATTCACCCCTACATTTTAGGAAACGCTGGAAATGTAATCATTGCTCATTCTCTCCGGGTTTTTTTTTTTGTTCCTGCAAAAAAAAATATCTCTATAATGCCAATATATAACTTCATTTGGAATTAGCTTTACCACCAAGATAAACAACTTACACATGGCTAACAGTAAAGTTTTATGCATTTTATAATTCCCATCTGAATGGGCTTTTGAGCCATTATAGCTGAATTTATCACCTCCCTGACAGCTGGAAGAAAGATTACAACTGCTGAAGAGAAGTGAGTTCACTGCTATTATGTATTCCTATTTATTCTTGCAATTTTGCTTACTGTTGCTAGAATCAAGGAACAAAAAAATACTGATTCTTAACCTATACTTCCCCTCCCCCCATGGTTCTTGGAAATCCACTGCTGGCTGATGCACTCAGTGGAAGAATGGAGAAGGAAAATAAAAATAGAAGGAAGTGGGGAAGAAAAACAGACTGATGTTTTCCTTTGGAATGAATCAAGGTCGCCCCTCCAATTATTGATAAGGTGTACAATTGAGCATTATCTCTTTAGTGTTTATTTTTTCCCAAACACCTCAATCAGAATACAAGCTCTCCTGCAGCATCTGAGTGTCCCACAGGAATCAGACACTCTCAAATACCAGGAATTTTGGATAAATTTTGTAGAGAGCCAATTTGGTCTGCTGTTAAATTTCCATGCTAGAAAAGGGGAAACGGTGAGTTCAAGTCCCACCTTAACTATGAAAGCCAGCTGGGTGACTTTGGGCCAATCACCAGGAGACGGTGAGTTCAAGTGCCGCCTTAACATGAAGGCTGGCTGGGTAGTCTTGGGACAGTCCCTCCCTCCCTCCCTCCCTCCCTCCCTCCCTCTCTCTCAGCCTAAGTCAACTCACAGGGTTCTTGTTGTTGTGGGAAAATAGGAGGAGGAATATGTTGCATATGTTCACTGTGTTGTCTGTAAAAACAATAAAGGCGGGATATAAATAAAGGCAGGAATCATAATCGGGCTTGACATTCTCTCACGGAATTTATGACTATTGGTAGAAATGACATAGAGGTTATCAGCTTGTAATTTCGCCTTACTTTTCCCAGGTGTCGCATTCAAAAGCCAGGAAGCAGGAGGGGTTGTCAGAAGGGCTTTCGTGGGTAGGTCAGTTGGGTCCTGCTGGGTCCTCATGGACGGTTCTCCACGTGGACTGCAGGGCTGGGACAAGCACAGAGGGGGACCTTTAAGGAACGGCCTCCCCTCCACCCTCTCAACCCTTCCTACACACTTGGCATGCTGCGTATCACATTGGTCAATCTCACTCTTATGGGCACTTCTCCCCTGGCGAGTGGAAGGAGCCCGGAATTTCAGTGAATCCCCACCTCCCGTTTCTATGAACGAACTTTCCACCGTTGTCAAGAGAATCACTGCAGCTTTTAAGTTGTAACACAGTTGGTGAGTGAATCTGGCTTCCCTGTTGACTTTGCTTGTCAGAAGGTTGCAAAGGGGGCCCCTGTTGTGGCCAATCAGCCCCCGGCCCCTCCAGCAGCCGAATCAGAGGAGGAGGAGGAGGAGGAGGAGGAGGTGTGGGAGTCAGGGCCAACATCAGGGCAACCTGGGAGCTCTGAAGGGGAAGAGGGAATGGAGCTGGCAGAGAGAGAGAGAGAGAGAGAGACAGACAGAGGCGGAGCCTGAGCCCTCCCGTCAGCCTTCAGATGGAGAGTCAACAGCCCCCAGGTCTGGAGGTAGCTGATGAGGAAGAGGAGGAACAGCCGGGTCCAGTGCCTAATGCGCGGATGTGCAGAAGGCAGAGGAGAGGAGAGCAGTGGGAATCTATGGGCCGGTCCTTGGGACGGAAGAGCCACTGCTGCTCTTGAAGCCCCACCCTGGCTCTGGGGATCAAAGGCAGGGGGAGGCAGGAGATGATGTGGCAGACAACTATTCATCTCCTGGGGAGACAGACCCGTTAGCCTGCCTTGAGAGAGAAACCATTTGCTGGGGCTTCTGGGGCTCCCAATTAAGGGGATCTTTGAGTTCACTTCAGAGGGCTTGTGGTGTTTGGGGAGCTGGGTCAGGACAGATCCCGTGAGCCTGGGACACTACATAACCGTCATAAATATGAGCCAGTTGCCAAGTGTCCAAATTCTGACCACATGACTGTGGGGACGCTGCAATGGTCCTAAGTGTGAAAAAGGACCTTAAGTCACTTTTCTCAGTGTGCTGTAACTTCAAAATGTCATTAAACAGACTGTTGTAAATCAGGAGCTACCTGCCGTCTGATTTCACGAGAAGAAGTGACCGTGTTAGAGACCAGGACTATTTTTACTGCCTCCCTGCAAAAACCCGCCTGGTCTCAGTGGAAGCCGACCTTCAGACTGATCGTTCTTGGCCCTATTACTAAAATTCTCGTCCTCTTGCCTTTGGTTGCTGTGTTTCAAAAAGATGAACTCAAAGTTCTGTCAAAGTTTCTCAGGTCAGCTGCCCTCCATTGAGGTGGGGAGGGGGATCCAAACTAGGATATAATCCTTGCATATCTAATTCAATCAGGCTAGAGTTGGAAGGGACCTTAGGGGTCATCTAGTCCAACGCCCTGCTCAAGCAGGAAATCCTACACCATTTCAGACAAATCGTTGTCCAATCTCTTCTTTAAAAACTCCAGTGAGTAACATTGTGTGGAATTTCAATAAATCAGGCTAGAGCTGGAAGGAACCTTAGAGGTCTTCTAGTCCAACCCCCACTCAAGCAGGAGACCCTAGACCACTTCAGACAAGTGGCTGTTCAATCTCTTCTTAAAAACTTCCAGTGTTGGAGCATTCGAAACTTCTGGAGGCAACTCGTTCCACTGATTAATGGTTCTGACTGCCAGGAAGTTTCTCCTTAATTCCATGTTGCCTCTTTCCTTGATGAGTTTCCATCCATGGCATCAATTGTCCTTCCTCCTGATGCTTTGGGAAATAAGTTGACTCCCTCTTCTTCTTTGTGGCAGCCCTTCCAATACTGGAGAAATGCCACCACGTCCGCCCCCGTCCTCCTTTTCTCTAGACTAACCATAGCCAAATCCTGCAACCATTCTTCGTGTGTTTTTGTCTGCAGGCCTTTAATCATCTCAGTTGCTCTTCTCTCCACAACTTTCTTGTAATCTGCTGGTGTGGGTGGTAAGGTTTATTCCAGGACAACACAAAATTCATCTGGGGTCAGTCAGCTTCCCTGTGACTAATGCTAGCAACTCTTTTCCATTAGCCATGTGCCTTCAACTCAAATTATTTTAAATCGACTGCAAGGCGAGGAATTTTGCAAAATTGATTCATAAAGGACATTGTTTTACTGAAGACAGCTGATGAAGATCTCTCTGTCTCTGTGCGTATGCGTGTGTGTCTGTGTGTGTGTGTGTGTGTGTGTGTGTGTGTAAATCTGAATTAGACTTCTCCGTCTCTGCACAACAAGGCCCATTTGCATCTGCAAGATGCAGAGAGAGAGGGAGAGGCAGGGGGAGAGAGAGAAAGTTACCAAGCTGAATAATTTGAACAGGCAGGCCTAACTCTTTCTGTGTCGTCGTTTATTTCAGCTTTTCATACAGATATGTCTATGCCTATCTGTGATCCCGTTGAGGAAGGGAAGGGTCGAAGTGAAAATAAATATTGGAAAAGTAATCACCTGAGGTGGGGCCTGCTTGAAACTGATAGTTAAAATTAGCATTCCGTGGCCGTAAGACTCAAAACGCCTGCGACTGAATAGCGGAGGACATTGGAAGAAACTGATCTATCACCTTCTGCAAGGTGTAAAAGTAAAATCAAAGGCACTCTAATAAAATCTTTTCGAATTTTATTGGTTCTTTTCGGGCTGTAACATTCTTCCCACCAAGGAAAAGAAGACGGTCCTGGTTCGCCCTTCAATGACTACGGTGCCCTCCGCTACCACAATTCTCACCTGCCCATGATGATTTCATCCGTTTTAATTTAATACGTAAGTTTTTAAGGCTGCCCAGCAACCAGGGATGCCAGGAGATTTACAGGGTGGAAAATCGAATTTGCGACCACAACGAAAGAAGAAACAAGAGGCTTCTAGCAGAAAGGAAGCTGGAACCATCTCAGGCCTTTCCTGCGGCCTTTTCCCCAGGGGCTCACGGCCCAGCCAGTCATTCATTTATTGAATTTATACGCTGCCATCTCCCTGATAGAGCAACGCTGGGCAGCCCACACAACAAACTCGAAACCTGGAGGAAACGGAAGGATTGTTTGAACAAGGCAGGACAGGCGGCCGTGGCTTCTTAAAAGGTCTAGCCCTGCCTTAGGCATGAGAGCCAGCTGGGTGACTTTTGGGCCAATCACCAGGAGACGGGGAGTTCGAGTCCCACCTAAGCCATGAAAGGCAGCTGGGTGACCATGAGCCCTTCGCTCCTTCTCAGCCCAACTCACCTCACAGGGCTGTTGTTGTGGGGGAAATAGGAGGAGTATTGATGTGTTGCCCACCTTGGAGGTGTTTTTTTTTTAAATAAAAATAATAAAGGTGGAATATAAATTAAAAATAAAATAAACTTCTACTCCATTATAATCCCATTTCTTGAGGACTATATTGCTGTATTGCTCTATAAAGGTTCGCCTTATCTGAATTTGACTCTTGACCCATTCCTGGTGATCTTATTGACACGAGCGTAGATTGGTAGTTTTCAGAGCATCAACATGGAAACGGTGAATTATGGCCTTCTGATTTTTTTCCCCATGGAGCCATGAAATTTCCTTGAGGTCTTCTAAAGAAACTCAGCTAGTGTTTGGAGGGAAAGACATTCTTCATTCAACAGCGCACCTTAATAGAATCAGAAAAGAGTTGGAAGGGACCTGAGAGGTCTTCTAGTCCAGCCCCCTGCTCAGGCAGGAGACCCTGGACCACTCCAGACAAGTGAGGGTCCAGTCTCTTCTTCAAAACCCCCCAGGGACGGAGCAGCCGCCACTTCTGGAGGCAGCCCTTCCCCTGGTTAATTGTCCTCCCTGTTGGGGAGTTTCTCCTGGACCTGGGACTGAGGAGAAACTTCCTAATCATGAAGACAACCCAGTTGGTTGTTCCCAGGAGGTTGTTCTCCTTCGTGCTGGGCTGCTTCTCTCCTTGACGAGTTCCCAAGAGTCCCCTTAATTGGATCCAGGGAGTCCCCCACTTATAGCAGTTCATTTAGTGACCATTCAAAGTCACAACAGCACTGAAGAAAGTGATTTATGCCCCTTTCCCCTTCCTCAGGGCCATTGCAGCATCCCCTTGGTCACCTGCTCAAAATTCAGGTGCTCAGCAACTGACCCACACTTACGACGGTTGACGTGTCCTGGGGTCATGCGATCTCCATTGGCAACTTCCTGGGGGAGCCGGATTCACCGAATTCAACTGTGTGATCAGTTCAGCAAGTGCAGAGATTTGCTCAAGAGCTGCGGGCAAGAACGACTGTCAAATGGAGTAAAACTCACTTAGCAGCTGCCTTGCTTAGCAACAGAAATGTTGGGCTCCATTGTGGCCATAGGCTGAGGACTACCCTGTATTACCTCAGTCCTCGGGTTACAATCCCAACTGAGCCCATGGAGAAAGCTGGTTCTTTCACTGCCTTTCCGGAGCAGAAACTGAATGAGATTTGGCTTCGTTCTCTAGCCAAGTCCCATAGAAGCCCCTGAGTCTTGTGAAGATGCCAGGGCTGCCTTCAGACTCACAGCATCATCTCAAGGTTCTCCAGACCAACCTAGCTGACAACTTTGTTGTCCAAAAGGTAGAGGGTGAAACTCGAGGGACAGCCATACTGGACTTCATTCTTACAAACAGAGAAGAAGTGATAGAGGGAGTTGAAACTGCAGGAACCTTGGGTGAGAGTGACCATGTCATACTAGAATTCAACATAACACAAACACAAGCAACAGAACATAATGACACCAGAGTCTTGGATTTTAAAAGAGCCGATTTCAATAAACGCAGAGAGAACTTGGGAAAGATTCCATGGATGAAAATCCTAAAAGGGGAAAACAATTCAAGTATCTTGGGAAACTCTGAAAAATATGATCATAAAAGCCCAGACCAGCACAATGCCACTGAGAAAGAAAAACAAGAAATCCAACCAGCATGACTGCACAAAGATCTCTCTGGCAAATTGAAAGACAAAAAGGACAAGTATAAAAAATGGAAAGAAGGACGTACCACTAAGGCAGAATATCAGCAGATAGCCAGAATCTGCAAAGACGAAGTCAGGATAGCAAAGGCTCAGAACGAACAAAGACCTGCAACAAAAGCCAAAGATAATTTTTTAAAAAGTTTCTTCCAACATATAAATAACAAAAAAAAATCAAGGAAACAGTCGGTCCACTAAAGAGAGAAGATGGCAAGGAAGTAACAGGCAACTGATCTTCTATTCAATCTACATTCTAATTGAGATAGACAGCTGGAATTGGAAGTGCCATGGACAGTAGTCTCACATCATGGTGGACTTGGTGGTAACGAAACATTCAGAAACCAACCCACAAGCTCAAGAATGAACCTTTTCCCTCATCCTACACCCAAGCTACAGATATTGCAATGGCACAGTTTGTTCAGGTTCATATATTTTCCTGAACCATGATATGGCTTGATATGGTAATCCAACCAAGCAAACTGCACCCCCATCCCAGATTAATTGGAGGTCAGAAGCATTGATTGCTAAGGTTCATATTTTTTAAATTTAATTAGGATTTAAAAACCAACCCAACATCAAATCTACTGGAAGAAACAGGATTATGGAATGGTAGGCCTCTATAGTTTATAAAAATGTATGCAAGCAAGTCTTCTACCCAGGCTCATGAGATGACAGAACCACACCACAACATTCCTGTTATGATAGGACATTAGCACTTAATGAACTTCCCATTGAGATTTAATATTTTGTCTGAATATATACATTAATTGGCTTTTGAAGGGATGCATCTAATTGTCTCTTGTCTATTGTCACTTTGGATAGAGAAAGAATTTCATTCCAATAAGCTTTCATGGCAGAAAATATGGGTGTTTGTCGATATGTGTATTTGTGTATGTGTGTGTGTTTGTTTGTGTGTGTGTGTTTGTGTGTGTGTTCCGTGCATAGGAAAATCACCCTGCACTTATTTTTACCATTTATTTCTCCTTCAAATGCAAAATCCGCTACCCAAAAGACCACAATGTTGGAATCTCAACCACTTTGCTTCTGATGGCATGATTTATGCGGCTGCATGGAATTCCTGATACTTGATTTATTGTAGGGTATTCTGGGATGACGCTGTTTGATCTGAAATGTCACTTAGCCGACCTTGCTGCTGATATTTATGTAGGACAAGAAATGTTTGGAAAAGTCGGTATATTCAGCTATAAGATACGCTGTTTGCTCTGAGTTTGAGCCAGCTCTTTCTTCTCTTCCTCCCCCTTCCTTTGTCCTCAAGTGAGAAGTGGGCAGCATCAAGATTTGATTAATAAAATAATAATAATAAATAAATTCTACTGCACGCATAATACCCAAAGCAATGAAAATCCTCCTCCTCCTCCTTCTTCTCTTTCTCTTTCTCTTCCTCCTCTTCCCCCTGCCTATAGGAGTGAGGAGGGAATTTTTATTTTTAATTCACAAAACAGAGGCAAAAGATGACATTTTCAGACAACATATTCATCCCCTCCGAAAGGAGTACACAGAGGGGTAGACATCTTTGTGGTTAACATCCTGCTCTTTTGGGTCATGTGTAAGATTTGATCTTGGTGCTCATCCTATCACCCTGAAGAGTTTTCCAGCACTTTGGACACATCTGTGTGAACTCTTTACCAAAGAACTTCATGTTGACATGATAATCTGGTTCCCAAAGTTGGAAGCACCATCATTTCTGGAAGCAACAACCTTTAAAAAGATGAACATTTTATAACTAATTTACAAGCCATTTGGGCTAAAGAATGGATAAATAGATGAGATAGATGTGATAGATAGATAGATAGATAGATAGATAGATAGATAGATAGATAGATAGATAGATAGATAGATAGATAGAGATAGAGATATAGAGAGACAGACAGATATTGGATGGATGGAAGGGTGGATGGATAGATGGATATAGAAAGAAGAGAGATAGATTAGAGTTGAGGGATATAGATAGATAGATGATAGATGGATAGATAGATAAATATAGATAGGTAGATATAGATATAGATGACTGAGGGAGGGACAGCCAGCCAGCCAGCCAGATATAGATAGATAAGTGATGAGAGAGAGAGAGAGACTGTGTAGATGATAGATATTCTTTCTTCCTTTCTCCTAGAACCACTTCCCATCTTCTTCTTCCCCAGAATGCCTCCATGTCAGCTGAGCTGTTGCTTCTCTCCCAATTCTTCAGGAGCCAAACAATCAAAGGAGCATTTGGCCTTTCTGCTTGGGGACCTGGGCAAAAGGCTCGTCCCTTGGAAATGTGCTTCTCTAGCTGAGCCATCCGCTGTGGCTCCCTTGATTGGTCCTGACAATTCCAAGCACCACATTAGCATGGTAATGAGGAATGCCTCTTCTTAAAGGCTTGGCTCCAACTAATTCCATCTCATTTGTGATTTGATTTATTGATGTATGTCATGGAGCAGCTACCAAGAGAATAGGCACATGTACTCCCGCACGTCTTGCTGGGAGTGGGGTGTGCCTCGGTTTTCACGGGTTATGAAGCCAAATCACAGAGGGCAGGAACAGGGAGATGGAGACCGGAATCTGAAATGCTGGCAAACCTCTTTAGGTGTTTCCATTCCTCCTTACAAGTAGAAATGGAGGAAGGGGAAGGAGTGATGTATAATAGATCAGCTATTTTAATCTCTCACTTGACCTTTGCCCATTAAGAAGGAATGAGGGGAATATTTAATACACATGACTCAGAAAAAGGAATATGAAGTATCTAAGTTCATTATCTAAGGAAAGATTCAAGGGAAGCAGACCATTAAAAGCAGGGGTGGGATTCAAAATTTTTAACAACCGATTCTGTGGGTGTGGCTTAGTTAGTGGGCGTGGCTTGGTGGTCATGTTATTGGCTGGGTGTGGCCAACTCAATATCACTCACATCGAGGCACGCATCTCCTCGCCTGGCCTCTCGGGACTGTGGGGATGCTGCAACAGTCGTAAGTGTGAAAAATGGTCCTAAGTCACTTTTTTCAGTGCCATTGTAACTTTGAATGGTCACTCCACACAAGCAAAGTACCAGCAAAGGAGGGAAAAATAACTCCAGAGAAGTTCCTGAAACAGGAAGTCTAGTCCTGCCCAGAATGTAATGAGGGTTAACGTAGAGGCAGTTTCTGTAAGCAACACCAGAATGTTTCCTTCCTGCTTTCCTTACAGGATTAGGCCAGGAATTTCTTCTAACAACCGGTTCTCTGAACTGCTTAGAATGTTAACAACCAGTTCTAGAGAATAGGTGCAAACTAGTAGAATCCCACCCCTGATTAAAAGAGGAAGCATATACTGGTTGGAGGGGAGAAACACTGAGGAGTCCTTCATGCCCTCTGAGCTTAATTGTTGCTCTTGCAGATGCTTCATTACCCTAGCTAGCATTTATGATGTTACCTGGTTGGGTAATGAAATGTCTGCAAGAAAACAACTAGACTTTGTGAGCAGCAAGGACTCCACCTCCTCCTCCCTGCAAACCTCCTTCCCTTCTAGCACTGATGATGTTACCTAGTTAATGAAATGGATAATGAAAGGTCTGCAAGAAAACAAACCAGGGTCAGCGAGCACCAAGAAGTCCTCATTTCAAACCAAATATTCTCCTTTATCAGTAAAAAAAAAAACCATACTGTCTATGTATGCTCTTTACATTGACCTTGTTTTGGACCAGGATTTCTCAACCTTGGCACCTTTCAGATCTGTGGACTTCCCAAATTCCCCTCCTAGCAAGGAAGTTGAATTCTGGGGCTTGGTCCACAGATCTGAAACGTGAACTCTATAGAATTGAAAAATTGCCAAGGTTGAGAAATACTAACACCATTAGAATAAATGGAATTGAGGTTCACCAACTGCTTCTGAAGATAACATTAGAAGAAGATGTTTTGTATGTTTTAGCCTCCAATTCCCTAATCATCTTTGTTGCTCTTCTCTGTATTCTTTCTCGATTCTCAACATTTTTTTCAATCATACTGTCCCTTAGTTTTTTACAGCACTCTCTGGGTGGTTTACAAGGTCAGTATCTTGACTCCAACAATCTGGATCCTCTTTGTACCTCGGAGTGATGGAAGGCTGAGTCAACCTGGAGCCCATCAGGATTGGATTCCAGGCTGTGGAGAGAGTGAGCCTGCAATACGGAATGTAACCACTGCACCACCAGGGCCCATTATGGTTTGTGGCTATATTTGAGAGAGGACATTAACAAGCTGAAGCCTGTCTAAATGGCAGCCACCAAGAGGATGGGGCATCTGGAAGGGAAATCCTACGAGAAACAGTCAAAGGGTTTGATATGTTCAGCCCGTGGAAGAGAAGACTGAAACAATACGATAACTGTCTTCCAAGATCCGAAGGGATGTCAGGTAGAAGACCAGGCAGAATTGTCCTAAAAGGCAGGTCAAAGAAATTCAAGAATGTGGGTGCCAGTCTGACACCAGGAAGACATTCCTAATAAAGCTGTTAAACTATGGAACAGATTGTTCTGGAAGTTAGTAGCTTTTTATTTTATTGTAAGTGCTTAACTAGGACCAGATGACCATCTATCAGGGCTATTGTAGCATCCGTGTACACCTACATTGGACAAAGTGCTGGGGGAGACGTTCTCCAAGATTCCTTCCAACCCTTACTTTTTATAATCCCTTGCGAATGAGCACTGGTAGAAAACACAACAGAATTTTCATCTGTAGCACCAAGAATTGTAGAAGAGAACCTTCTACAGAGATCAGAATTGAACTGTGGGGCCCCTGCTGCTTCTGCATGAATAGTGGCAGGAATTGGGTTTGTCTTGTTTAGTGAAGGGAAAGAGTAGGGGTGACATGATAGCAGTCTTCCAATATTTGAAGAGCTACCACAAAGAGGACGGGGTCAACTTATTCTCCAAAGCACCCAAAAGCAAGACAAGAAAAAATGGATGGAAAATAACCAAGAAAGAAGCAACCTAGAACTAAGGATAAAACTCTAGAAGTGAGAACAATGGACTGACAGAATGGCCTTCTTTCACAATTCCTGGGTGCTCCATCATGTCTGGAATAGAAAAGGGTCTCCTGCTTGGACAGGGGGTTGGACTAGAAGACCTCCAAGGTCCTTTCCAACTCTGAATTCTGAATTCGGTTCTCAGCATTTTTTAAAAATCCAGGTAAGTTTTGTTCTTGGAATACAAATGTGATGACTAAAAGGTTTTTTATTTCTCTGCCTGTAAGATGAAAGTTTTTTGACTGTAAAAGAAAGAAATGCACTTTTTTGAACTATGGATGAAAATTGCTACGTGCAATGATTTAATACAGAGCGCAGCCAGCCTTGGACCCCATAGTTTCACATTGCAACACATTTATACAATTAACAAAAAAGTCACATGATCCGTCAAGCAAACAAACAATCAATTCATTTTTTTTTAAAGTGAAAATTTGAATAAGTGGCACGAAATGTTTCTGTGTAGATACACAATTGTACTGGCAGAAGTAAGAGCTAATTTTATGGTGAGACTTCCACTGAGTATCACAGGAAGGCTATTCTTTTTATTAAATTAATAAAGATTATTAAAATAATTAGATAAAAATCAAATTATTTAAAATATAATATTTCTTTTGTGATCATTTATTTTTGAGGGATTATAAAAGCAAGCAATACCTATTAATTTTGTCTTCCTGTTGCTTTTCAAATCAATAACAAATAATTCAAAATATCAGCATCTGAAAACCGCAATGGGTTTTCCCAACAAAGTCATTCTATCCATCTATTCATCTATCATCTACATATCTATCTATCAATCCATTCATCCATCCATTCATCCTCTGTCATCCATTTATCATCTCCCTCCCTCCCTCTCTTTTTTTCTCTTTCTCTGTATATGTATGTTTGTGTGTGTATGTATGTGTGTATATATATGTATATATGTATATATGTGTGTGTGTATATATATGTTTTCTTAAGTTTTCATGGGTATTTATATGTATGGTATTCAGCTTTGTTCGGGTATTTTCCCACGTTGACGAACACTATACAGAAGCCTGATGATGGCAGATGAGATTCTGCCGAAACGTTGCTACAACTTTAAAAGCACAACTATAATGACGTGGGAAAATACTCGAACAAAGCTGAATGCCATACATGTAAGTACCCGCGAAAACTTAAGAAAACATAGATATAGATAGATAGATAGATATAGATATAGATATAGATATAGATTAGATATAGATATAGATATAGATATAGATATAGATATAGATATAGATATAGATATAGATATAGATATAGATATAGATATAGATCCTCTATCATCTATCTATCTATCTCTATCTATCGACGGTATCTATCAATTATCTTGGAAAAAGGCTCCTCTGCTTATTAGCTGAATCAATCAATTTCTTCCATTCCCTTTTGCACACTAAACTTCCTGTATTTCCCTAAAGTACACATGGCAATGTGTGTTCTCTTAGTTGCAATCCAGATTACATCAAAAATTCACAACTCAGTGGGGACATTTGCTTCAGATTTGTCAGTTTATTTGGCAGGTTCCAAATGGCAAAGTTAATTACAAAAATATCTGCAGTGACAGATTTTTTGTGCACCGCTAATAGCACAATGCAGCTTTGAAGCATTTGTTTTGCTTCAATGAAGTTGAAGCATTGAAAATACCTTCTTGAAGTTGCCTCACAAGGGACCTTTCCACAGTACTGAGTGGAACGGCCTTCTACCCACCCTTGAGTTGGCAGAGAACAGCTAATATGGAATTTACTTTCTGAGTTGCCAGTCTTTACTCCACCTTTAGTGCTTTTGTTCTCACTCATTGCCTGTCCTTGATTTTCTTCCAGGGTGACAAACCTAACTAGCACTGATGATGTAGCCTAGTTGGGTAATGAGATACCTGCAAGAAAACCACCCAGCTCAGAGAATTCCAAGGACCCCACAGTCCTCCTCCTCCTCCTCCTCTTCTCCTCCATTTTGCAAATCCCGTTGCCTTCTAGCACTGATGATGTAGCCTAGTTGGGTAATGAGACGACTGCAAGAAAACCACCGAGTTCAGAGAGCACCAAGAACCACTCTTCCTCCTCCACAAACCCTGCTCCATTCTAGCACTGATGATGTTCCCTAGTTAGGTAATGAGATACCTGCAGAGACCACCCTGAGACCTCCATATTTCAACCCTGAGCTACACATATTCTCTTCTATTGGAGAAACCTAGGAGACTTGAAGAGTCCAAACTAGGAGAAAGACACCACTATCCCACTGATAGAGTTAAGGGAGACCCAAGCTTTTCTCTCTTGTGGGTTGGAGAAAAGAGGAAGGCAATCTCATAGAGATATGCAAAACAAGAGCTTGTCACATCTACATATCATGCAAAAGAGACAATCAAAACACCAAACGAGTCATTCACCTCCTAGAAAGCAATTGACATCCAGACAAACAGGTATTATCCCCAATGCTAGACCAACAACCAAGCAGTAAACAATCCCCAATGAAGGAATTACCAACTTAGCTAACAGTAAACAACGGTCTAATCAAGGAACCACCAAGAACAACACTCCCACTAACAGTAACAGCGTAAGCAGGGTACATAAACAGAGACAAACCCCGTTTCCTTCCAACACTGATGATGTTATCTAGTTAGGTAATGAAACATCTGTAAGAAAGCAACCCAGCTCAAGTAGCACCAAGGACCCCAAAGAGGCTCCTATTTAAACTGCGGTTGGGGCAAAGTGGGGGGAAAACCAAATACTGAAGTTGGAGAATCCATATTGTTGTTTTTTTTATGTCTTCCAAATCTCCTCTGAAATGGCTGGCAGAAGTTTCTAGTGAGGCCCTGGAAATGCCGGAAAGGGCTTAAACTCAATAGAGCTGAGTTGCAGGGCTGCATAGCGTGCATGAAACAAAGATTCCCCCCCCCCTCCACCATCGGGCCCCGAGGCTGATTTGTGGATGAGGTAATAGAACTCTTCTGTCAGCCCCAAAATGGCCAGCCGCCAGCGAGCCACCCCGGGGCTGCCATTCGGGGAGGGGAGGGTCCACCATCGCAGTGTCGGCTGTCAGCTGAGGAGTAAAATGGATGAGCACCAGCTGAACGCCATGGCTTCTCTTGGGCTATGCCAGAGGTCCCCAAACCTGGCAACTTTAATAGCTGGCTGAGGAATTCTGGGAGTTGAAGTCCACAACTCTTAAAGTTGCCAACTGTGGGAACCAGAGGTGGCATTCAGCAGTTTGGACCAGTTCTAGAGAACTGGTAGCAGAAATGTTGAGTAGTTTGGAGAACCGGCCAATCCCACCCCTGCCTGGCCCCGCCAACCCCATCTCTTCTCTGCCTCCCATTGAGTCCCAGCGGATCGGCTGGGTCTCCTTTGGTTGCCCTGCACAGGAGAAGGGAGCTGGAAAGCAGGTTAGTGGGGTGGGGAGGGAAGGCGGATTTTGCAGCATCCTTCCCCTGCCACGCCCACCAAGCCACACCCCCACAGAACCAGACGTAAACAAATTTGAATCCCACCATTGTTGGGGACCCCTGGGCTATGCGTTGCCGGGGCCCCCTCCAGACCGGCAGTTAGCTGGGAAATGGAGACCAGCCAAAACAGCTGAGCATCAGCATCCAGAAGCCAGGGGTGGGGCAGGTGCGCACCTGAAGCTTCTGCTGGGCTAATTGTGGGGGGGCACCAGGGGGGTGGGATAAAGGCACATACTTAAGGGTGAAGAGATAAACCGCAGTTAGTGCTGGCTTTGTTTTGCTTCATTGCTTGTTGGTCGCTTCATGCCGGGTTTCACACGTTCAAGGATAAACGCTTCAAAGGGAACCGTGTTGCCTGAGGTTCCTTGAGGCCGAACTACGGAGCGTGACATCAACTACGGTTACTTAGAGCGACCAAGAGGGTCAAAGGCCTGGAGGCTGCATCGTCCGACGAAGGAAGGAGGGTTGATGGAGCCAAGTCCATCTAGCCTACCAAAGCGAAGGATTAGGTGGGACATGGGGACCCCTGACTTCCATACTTGAGGGGCTGTCACAGAGAAAAGGATATTGACTTATTCTCCAAGGCCCCCAAGGGCAGGACAAGAAGTCGGGGGTGGAAGCTTGTTAACGAGAGGTCCCACCTAGAAGGAAGGGTAAGTTTCCTTTCCTTTCCTTCTTTCCTAACTTTTCTGATGGAGAGAACAATTCATCTGTGGGATAGAAGTGGGAGCTCCGTCCCTGGAGGTTTTCAGAAATAGGGCGGACCCCCATATGATGGAGGTGGCTTAAGGTCTCCTGCCTTGATCAGGAGGTTGGACTAGAGAACCTCCAAGCCCCTTCTAGCCCCGTGATTCCCTGTTTTTATACAAACAGTGGTATCTCAGTGTTCATCATCAATTGGTTCCAGGAGTTACAACGAGACCCAAAGACGAAAAGTACCAAACAAGTTTGTCCCGTAAGGCAAGTAACACTGATAAGTCATAGCTGGCCTGCAAAGTACCAAACAAATGATGAGCTTTGGGACAAAATTTTCTCATCAAAATGCATTGAGTACCAAATTCAACAAATTTCAAAGCAGTCAAGTACCGAGTACTGCTCTGATTTTAATCAGAGTAGGACTTTGATCTAGTCTGGTGTAGTGATTAAGGCATTGGGCTAGAAACCAGGAGCCTGGGAGTCCTAGCCCCACTTTAGGTAAAAAGCCAGCGGGGTGACCTTGGGCTAGCCCCTTCTTCTCAGCCCTAGGAAGGAGATCTGGCAAACCACTTCCAAAACACCTTGCCAAGCAAACCGGAGGGACTTATCAAGATAGTCACCAGGTGTCAATGCTGGCTTGAAGGGCCAAAAATGTAGGGCTATATTACACATCTTACTAAGATAATTGATCAATTATATCTCTCATTTAGGACTTCCGGTTTGAGTTTCTTCGGCGACAGACCGAAATCTCGTCTCTGCGAGTCTTCGATCCGTGCTCGCCGCTGGAGCGCCCCGAGCCGGCTGGTTTCAGGGCTAAGCCACCCCGTAGAGGTGGTGAAGAAGGGGGAGACTGCCTGAAGGGTTGAGGAGAGCCGCATCTCTCCTCCCCAGCTGGCCATTACTCCCTTTCCCGAAGGCGGTTGTAGCGGTGGTCAGAAATGGCCACCACAAAGAAGAACTCGACCGGAAAAGAATGTGCAGGAGGAAGATAAGAAGAGAAAGTTTTGGTTGACTGGGTCAAACAGCAAAAGCAACAAATAAGGTACCCTGGAATTGAAACTATTAAAAAAAAACCAATAACATTGTTCCCTAAGAAGATTTTTAAGCTGAGAAGGAGAGAGAAAAGGGAAAAGATTTGTTTTTTTTTCTTCTTTTCCTATACTGACAGCTAAGAGACTTAAGTAAGAAATTGGAAAAAAAATCCACTTTGACATTAATAGGCATTTAATGCTGAAAATAAAAAGTCAAAGGGATAATAAAGATTTCTGGATAATCAAAAGCTTTTGAAAACAGGAAAGGAGATAAAAAGAATAAAAGGGCAGGATCTGGAAGGGAGGAAACTGCCTGGAATTAAAAAGAACTCACAGCAAAATCTCAACAAGACTTCCAAAAGATACATTTTAACTGAAATATCGCAACAAAAACCCCAGAAAGAGAAAGTGGAAAAAGAAATAAGAAGAAATAACTTGGGACTATTTGGATTACTTGATGATTTCTGGATTTTTGGTTATTGTATTTGAATGACTAAAATCAATCGGGTGGTTGTTTAAAACTGTTTAAAGTGGCTCCACTTTTAGAAGAACTGAAAATGGAACTTAAAAAGTACAAAGGGAGAGGTTCTTTTGGCTTCGTATTTCAGTTTTTAGAAATGGAGATTTGGAATTATGAGAAACAACAAGAAATGCCTGCAGAACAAGAAGATTGCGACAAAGAAGAAGCCATCTTTAATGAACAAGTAATCTTAGGTGGGGGGAAAAAAGGAAAGGGGGGAAAGAGAATGGAAAGTTTAAGATTGGGAAAAACAACTCCAAACAAAATTAGAGTGAAAAATAAGTATAAAATCAGAAAGCAACAGAAGAGGGAAATGCAGAAGAGAGAATTAGAAGTAGAGAGACAAGGGGGTAAAAAGGGGAAGGAGAAGATGAGAGGGAAGAAAGAAAGGAAAAGAAGTTATAAAGGACAGAAATAAAATATAGAGAAACAGGGCCTATTTAGAGATAATAGGTGAAAATTTAATGGAAAAAGGGATTCTGCAAAGGTACATAAGATAGTATTGTTATATTAGAAATAGAAATAATTTTAGAAAATATGAAACAATGTATGATTGAAATGTTTGATAAAATAGCTATCATAATTCAGTGAAATGCTTGTCAATAAATAAATGTAACAAAATGAATATTTAATGATTTACAAAACATATGTGAAGAGAAATAAGGGAAAAATTAATTATGGAGATTATATGTGTCTTTAAGGAAGTATGATATTTAACTGAAAAGAAGTGTTAAAGATGTTAAGATTTTAATGATTATTAATGATAGAACTGAATTGGAATGGAATGAGGGTTTATAATTACATATCTTTATAATCTTTTTTTAAAAAAGAATATAGTGTGTATTATAAGAATGTACCAAGCAGAATTCAATTGGAAGTTATGTATTATGTATTATATTGAAGGTCATAACCTTAAGGTATATATTGAAGTTTAAATAAGAGTTGAATGGAGATATAAAGGTGTCATACTCCAATTAGTAACTACAGGAGAAAATTTGTTTAATGAGAAAAGATAAATATGAAATTGAAACAGAACAGACAAAAGTATAAATATAATGATTTGAATTGAGATGAGATAAAATCAAAATAAAATTGAGAAAATTAAAAGAGGGGAAAAACTATCTAGAAAATGTAGAATAGTATAAGATATGGAATAGAACACAAAAAGGAGCATGAAATTGAGTTTGTGTCTGTATAAAGAAGTTCAACCCGGGACCATGCTATTTTCAAAAAAGATGTTTTACTTGTATTTTATATGTGTGAAAACCCAAATAAAACTTTATTTAAAAAAATTATATCTCTCATTTAGATTTGTACTTTCTAGAGATCCTGGGCTGCATTTAGAAAAACAGAGATGGGGGAAATGACAATCCTCAAGTAAGAAAGGCAAGGAATCAGGAAACCTTGTTTTAAGACAAGAAACAATGGATGGAAACTAATCTAGGAGAGAAGCAACCTGGAATTAAGGAGGAATTTCCTGACAGTGAAGACAATTAACCAGGGAACAGCTTTGCTTCCATAAGTTGTGGGTGCTCCAACATTGGAGGATTTTAAGAAGAGATCGGACAGCCACTTGTCTAAAATTGTATAGGGTTTCTTGCTTGAGCAGGGGGGTGGACTAGAAGACCTCCAAGGTCCCTTCCAGCTCTATTCTGATTGAAGCAAGAAGGAATTAGGTAGAATGATATTATTTTTTTTGTCCAGTGGAATTCGGAAACTTTGACATGATGTATGTTGAATCTATGCATGTTTTCATTCATTAATTCTGGAGATTAAAGTGTTAAAAGAAGATAGGCTAGTATTGACTGATAAAAGGAAGGACTTTTGGGTGGTAGGTACCCAGGAGTTTGGGAGGCAGTTAAGAATTGACTTCTCCAAAATAATCTTTCTTGAATATCAGTGCTTCCCTTCAAATACTAGGCCTGCAAGAACTGTGAATTTATCTCTTTCTCCCCCTTTCTTGAGTATGTAGGACTAAGCCTGAGAATTTAAATAGGTTCAGAGAAAGGTTAGAAATACAATTAAGAGATACAGTGATGAGCCTGATATCAAAGCGACAAACCCAGTGCAGGTCTTCAAAAGGTAGAGTAGCTACTATCTTCTTCCGTAAAATTCTTTGGGTTAATCTTCCCCTTAAGAGAGAAGAATAACTCTTCTTCGCTACCGGCTCCTTGTCTCCTGGTGGGAGAAGCTGTTTTTGAGTCCCTGAGAATTGATGGAGCTCTGTCTCTTTCACACATGGAATTCCTGTAAATTATTTAAGAAGATAATTAATGTAAGAATATTTAATTGGCTAAGCTTTGTGGAAAGAAAAATCCTATCCGGTTCCAATCCAGGAGAAAGACGCTGGAAATAAAATGGAGGCTGGCTGCAAGGAAAGAAGGTCTCTCTTTATTTGGATGCCAGAAACTTTAGTGACAGCAGCATGTTTCTGGAGTGGCTGACAAAATGGGGTTGGGACAGGTGGGCTTTTATACATTCTTTGGGGCTTTGTGATTGAGATGCCTGTTCCTGTGTAAGAATGTATCTTTTAATATTTTAATGACTGCTGCCAGATTCCTGTGGGGTCATTTAGGGGTCGTGGCTGGCTCTACAGGCAAGAAAGTGGGGGAATGCAAATCCTAGGGGTGTTGGTTGAGCTAATCTTGTCAGTTCGGGCTCCTTGCCTATTATGTTGCACATGTGGGGTTTCTGCTATTCTTTGTGTACGAATAGTGTGGTCCAGCTTTCTGAATGGATGCAAAACATCCATTCCTAAAGACCAGCCTTTTCAAGCTTCTGCCTGAGGCTGTTTTCCTATGGCAGGAAGACAGGGGCTGCTTCCTGCCTTTTGTTAAGATTTTTCTTCCTCTTTTCCTTTAGGGGAAATATTCTATCCTGCCTCTTTTAATATCCTGTAGAATATTTTTATTCTGGGGAGGGGGTGCTTCTCGTAGCTTCCTTGTGACAACCAAGAAAGCTCTGATTTAGAAGAGGAGAAGCTCCTGTTTTTCTCTTCTTTTCTCAGTTTTTATAGCCTTTATTTAAATATGTAGTAGACTCAATTTCCAGCATTGTCTGTATGTTTGTAAATGTGTCAGACAGGCTCTGAATCAATTTGGATCCATTTGGATGGATGCAAACCAACAGATCAATTTTATTAATCAAATGAATTGGATCAGTTCGCTTCATCAAATGGATCAAATAAATTTGAACTCTTTTGTATATTATCTCATGGTCCAAACTGGCCCATGCTGAAATCTAATTCTGATACTCCCTCAAATAATTCGGCTGTCTAAATTGAACTGGATTGATTTTCCAGATGAATTTATTCACTGGAATTGGAGCATATCAATTTTGCAGCTCTTTTTTTATATGGTTGAACGGAACTAAATCCTGCACGGAATGAGAATCAGCTCTAGCCAGACCTATGTTTTGAATTGCTAGTTCATACTATTTTAACCCAAAGTATACACTGGACTCTTGTTAAAAAGAAAAGTAACAATGTAGGAAGAAATTTGTAGTAAATTAAAATGATATCAAAATGTAATAAACCACTATTGATTTAAACCCCTGTAATTATCCCTGGTAATTCGCAAGTGAATCACCTGGCAAACACTTAATTCTTAGAAATTTTGGAATGAAGCCTATTTAGTTAGTTAGTTAGTTAGATTATCAAACAAAAAATACAAATTTGAACAAACAAAATAAAAAGTTAGAGAGAGATAAAGAGTGAGAGAGATGAGAGATGAGAGATAGATAGATAGATAGATAGATAGATAGATAGATAGATAGATAGATAGATAGATAGATAGATAGATAGATAGATAGAATTCTTTTTACTAGGTATTAACCATAAAACTCTTTATGAGGTCTGTCATCAATGAAGCACTAACTCCTCACTCCCACATGTCCTTCAGAAATTTCATCTTCCAAAAAAAACAGAAAAGCGCTACAGAAGGTTTGCTCACAGAACTCCCTAAACATTTAACAGAGAAAACTCCCTTCCTATGTTGGAAAACATCCTGTGTTCAATTATGAGACAATATTAGCCATTATTTATCAGAAAGTTTCACAACTGCTATGGCTAACATAAAAGGCTACCTCCATTTCAGCTAATTGCATGACTACCATATTTCCTAGACTACGGCATTTAATAATAGCTTAGGTAATTGTTTTCAACAATAATCTCTCAGGACCTCTCTAAAAGCTTCGTATTTGAGGATTTTCACAGTAGCAATTTTCAGCCTAAGCCATGGCCGTGGCAATATATTACTAATGCAGACAAGCTATATATCACTACAATAGTGGCTGGCTGTCACTATCAATCATTGGTGTGGAAATTCTTATTTAAAACCATAACACAGCGAAAAATATGGTCGCATGGGACATTAAAAAGGAAATAGGACAAAAGGTTCACCCGAACTGATTTCAAGAAATGCCAGAATGAAGAAATACGTCTTAAATTAGGATTGAAAGATCACCCGGTTTAGCACAAAACCAAACTGAGTTGAGAAGGGATTTCACACCTGGGGAACTTGTAACTGGACATTACCTCTCTCCCATTTTTGCATAGATTTTCAGGAACGTATTTTAAAGACAGAACAGAATAACAGAGTTGGAAGAAACCTTGGAGGTCGCTCGTCCAACTCCCTGCTCAAGCAAGAGACCTTATACTGTTCCACACAAATGGTGGTCCAATTTGTCCCAGTGATGGAGCACCTTCCGGAGGGAAGCTTTTCCCCTGGTGGATTGTTCTCACCCTCCGGAAATTTCTCCTTAGTGCTAAGTTGGATCTCTCCTTGATTAGTTTCCATCCGTTACTACTTGTTCTGCCTTCAGGGGCTTTAAGAGGATAGTTTGACCCCTTCTTCTTTGTGGCATTGGAACACTTGCTATCATGTCACACTTTCCAGAAATCCATAATTCAAGGAAACTCCATTATTTCTATGGGCAAAAAGCTTGAAACTGTGATACACTTACATTTGTTAAACACAGGTATTGGTGACCAGGTGATAGGAAGCAAAAGGGTTGACATGACAGAAATATTCCAGTGTTTGAGGAGCTGCCCCAAAGAAGAGGAGGGGGGTCAAATTATTTTCCAAAGCACCACAAGGCAGAACAAGAAACAATGGTTGGAAACTAATCAAAGAGAGAAGCAACCTGGAATTAAGGAGATACTTCCTAACAGATACAGATAATCAGAGTTGGAAGGGACCTTGTAGGTCATCTAGTCCAACCCCCTGCCCAAGCGGGAGACCCTACACCATTTCTGACAAATGGCAATCCAATCTCTTCTTGAAGGTCTCAACTTCCGAGGGCAACTTCTGTTCCATGGGTTGATTGTTCTCACTGTCAGAAAGTTTCTCCTTATTTCCAGGTTGAATCTCTCCTTGTTCAGTTTCCATCCATTATTCCTTGTCTGGCCTTCAGGTGCCTTGGAAAATAGCTTGACCCCTTCCTCCCTGTGGCAGCCCCTCAAATATTGGAAGACCTCTATCCTGTCTCCCCTGGTCCTTCTCTTTAGTAGACTAGCCAAGCCCAGTTCCTGCAACCGTTCGTTGTATGTTTTAGCCTCCAGTCCCCTAATCATCCTGGTTGCTCTTCTCTGTACTTTTTCTAGAGTCTCAACATCTTTTTTATAGTGTGGTGACCAAAACTGGATGCAGTACTCTAGGTGTGGTCTTACTAAGGCTTTATAGAGTGGTATTAGTACTTCCCTTGATCTTGACTGTATCCCTCTGTTAATACAATTTAGGATTGCATTCGCTTTTTTGGCGGCTGCTGCACACGGCTGGCTCCTATTTAGCTGGTTGTCCACTAAGACTCCAAGATCCCTCTCCCAGTTACTGCTATTGAGCCTGGTTTCACCCAGTCTATATGTGTCCTTTTGGAGATTGCCTCCAGAAGTTGTGGGTGCTTCATCCCTGGAGATTTTTAAGAAGAGACAAGATAGTCACTTGTCTGAAATGGTGTAAGTTCTTCTGCTTGAGCAGGTGGCTGGACAAGAAGACCTCCAATGTCCCTTTCAGCTTCTATTCTATTTCTATTATTTCTATTTCTATTGCTTGGTACTCTCTTTGCTTCTGTTCAACATCCACATAAAGCCACTAGGTGAGATCATCCCTTACCCTGGACAGAGATCTCATCAATATACTGATGATACTCAGCTGTATGTCTGGGCCCATGGTGAGTTAAGCAGTGCCATGACTTCCCTTTCGCAGTGCCTGGAGGCTCTTAGCGGCTGGATGGAGAACAACAGGTTGAAACTGAACCCTGGCAAGACCGGGTGGTTGTGGGTTTGGGGTTCTTTGGTTCATGGAGATCCTTTGGTCTTGGATGGGGTGGCATTGCTCCCAACAGACTCCGTGAATAATCTGGGGGTTCTCTTAGGACTCGCAACTCCTCCTCCTCGTGCCCAGGAGAAACTTTGCACAACTGTGGGATGTGTGACAGTTTTTTTTTTTATTTAATTTGGTTTGTCAATTGCTTACAAGATAATAGGTATAAGTAAAAACAGTTATGAATACATGGATGGATACATATAAGAAAAATAAAAGAAACAATAGGACAGGGACGGTAGGCACGTTGGTGTGCTTATGCACACCCCCTACAGACCTCTTAGGAAAGGGATGAGGTCAATAATAGAAAGTCTAAGGTTAAAGTTTTTGGGGTTTGGGGAAGAAACCACAGTCAGGTATAGTATTCCAGACATTGACCACTCTGTTGCTGAAGTCGTATTTCCTGCAATCGAGTTTGGTGCGGTTAACCTTGAGTTTGTATCTATTGTTTGCTCTTATGTTGTTATGGTTGAAGCTAAAGTATTCATTGATAGGTAGGACATTGCAATATATGATTTTATATACTATACTTAGATCGGACCGAAGGCGGCGTAGTTCTAGGTTTTCTAGGTCTAGAATTTCAAGTCTGGTGGCATATGGTATTCTGCAACAAGTAGATGAGTGGAGAATTCTTCTTGTGAAATATTTCTGGACTTTCTCAATTGTGTTAATATCAGATACATAATGTGGGTTCCAGACTGTTAGTAGTGTAATATTACCAGAGAAAAAGCTGCGTAAGATTAGGTTAACAAAATGCCTTTTTGGCTATGTAGTTACAGTGGGATCTAGCACTTAGATCATTAGAGATGAGTATTCCAAGGTCCTTGACAGAGTTTGGATCATCAACAAGGTCTTGACTATTCAGCTTGTATTTTATTTTCTCAATTTTTTTGCCAATATGAAAGACAGAGCATTTACTTGTTGAGATTTGAAGTTGCCATTTGTTTGACCATTCTGATACATAGTCGAGATCTTTTTGAAGGGTAGCAGTATTGTCTGTGGTATTGAACAGCTTTACATCATCAGCGAAAAGAACGCAATTGCTCTTGATATGATCGCAGAGGTCATTTATGTAGAGTATGAAGAGAGTTGGTCCTAGAACACTGTCTTGGGGGACACTACTATTGATAGGTACAGAATTTGATAGAACGCTCCCGATTTTGACCATTTGTTGTCTGTTTGACAGGAATGCTTCTATCCAGTTATGCAGTTGTCCAGAGATACCATAAGATTTTAGTTTTAGGAGTAGTTTGTCGTGTACCACTGAATCAAAGGCTTCACAGAAGTCTATGTAGATTGCGTCTATTGCTTTGCCCTGATCTAGTTGTGTAGTCCATATGTTTTCGAAGTGTAAGAGTTGCAGATTACATGATAGTTTTTTCCTAAAACCAAATTGTTTATTAGAGAGTAGGTTGTTTGTTTCTAAGTGGAGGATGATGGATTGGTTAATAATTGATTCTATGACTTTACAGATGATGCAGCATAAAGAGATTGCTCTGTAATTTTCAATTAGGCTGGGGTCTCCCTTTTTGAAGATGGGGTGACCGTGGTTTGTGACCATAGGTTTGGCAAGGAGCTGGTCCTGAAAGATTTTTCAAAGATTATGTTTGGAGGTTCGGCTATGGCAGTGGATAGCTGTTTTAAGAAGTAGGCATATATTCCATCTAGTCCAATAGATAGAGATGGTTTTAGATTGCGTAGTGCTTTTTCAACATTGTCTTCTATAAAATCGATATGTATTAGATCATTGTAGTTTTCTGTGGCTCGGCTAGGAAATACCGGGCATGATCCATTGTTGTTTACAAATACTGAGCCAAAGAATGTGTTAAAGAGGTTGCTTTAATAGTGTTGTTGTTGCAGTCTTTACCATTAGGTCCTTTCAGGGGTGGGATGGACCTTGAGTCTTTTAGTTTGTTGTTTACAAAATTGTAGAAAGCACGGGTGGAAGTGGTGCGTAGAAGGTTTTCCTCTTGTTTAATGTGATAATTGGTGCATTCAGTCTTTATCTGGTGGCATAAATTTTTGTATTGGCTTTTGAAGTTGGCAACGTGACCAGATTTGTTTTTCTGCCAAAGGGATCTCTTTTTGGACTGAAGCTTCCTTAGTGTTATGGGTAATCTGTTTTTTTTTGGGGGGGAGTTGTTATTGGTAAACATAGTTTGATGACTCTTTTGACTTCAAGTAAAAATATGTTGTAATGGTCTTCAACAGTATTGCATCCAGTGAATAGAAATTGCCAATCAAGAGATGAGAGATTGTTGTCTATAAGATCATAGTTGCCTTTTTTGAAGTTATAATTGGGGATTCCATGTTTGTGATGATTTTTGTGTGGACGTATGTTGAGACAAAAGTCAATCATGCTGTGGTCACTGTTGGAAAAAGGTTCTTTAATTTGTATTCCATAAATTGAATTCAAACTATTGCAGAAGATGAGATCAAGGCAGTTGTTAAGTCTAGTATTGTTGGTTACTAGTTGTTCCAGTCCCAGGTTTGTTACAGCATTGTAGAAGGTTGCATGTATGGGTTCAGTTTTACATTCGTTTAGGGTCCAGTTAATGTGAGGTAGATTGAAGTCACCAAGAAAGGTAAAAGTGTGTGGGCG
This sequence comes from Notechis scutatus, assembly GCF_049901735.1. NCBI lineage: Eukaryota > Metazoa > Chordata > Lepidosauria > Squamata > Elapidae > Notechis > Notechis scutatus. Next base: position 4,555,907 of record NC_142012.1, read on the forward strand.
GGATGTTACCCCTGTTAGTAGTGAATTTGGCTTGTTTACATGTTTGATGTCATAATCAGGGGCTCTGTAACATAGTAAGAATTGAAATGTGATATTTAAGGACAGTTCACAGACGATGGTCTCAGGAAGAGCAAAGGTCTTGGGTAACTTGTATGTTTTTTAGATGTAAGGACTTTTTATAGAAGATAACAATACCACCTCCTCTACAGATTTCACGATCTGTTCAGTAAACATGATAGTCTCTTACTGTAGTAATGGAGTCAGGGATGGATGCATTGAGCCATGTTTCACAGACGAATGTGATGTCAAATTTAGCCATATTTAGTAAGAGGAGAAATTCAGTATTTTATTCACAGGGCTTCTTGCATTGAGTAGCTTGCATTTAAGGCCAGTTGTAGTTGGAATTGAGGTAGTTAGGGGCGTGCATGCCTAGTTTTGAGTGATGGTGGGTTGGATGAGGTTGGGTTGGATGTGGAGTTGCGGGTTGTGTGACTTACTTTTGATACAATCAGCACGGTAGTCAATGTAGAGATCCTTCTCTCCATTCTCTCCATTCGATTCTTACTATGTTACAGAGCACCTGATTATGACATCGAACATGTAAACAAGCTAAATACATTACTAACATGGGCTGCATCCTGCCCATACCCTTTTATCCTTCTTGGTGATTTCAATCTACCTCATATTGACTGGACCCTAAATGACTGTACAACTGAAATCATACACACAACCTTCTATAATGCTATTACAAATCTGGGCCTGGAACAACTAGTAACCAACAACACTAGACTAAACAACTGCCTTGATCTCATCTTCTGCAATAGTTTGAATTTAATTTACGGAATACAAACTAAAGAACCCTTTTCCAGTAGTGACCACAATATGATTGACTTTTGTCTCAACATACGTCCACACAAAAATCACCACAATGATGTAATCCCCAATTGTAACTTCAAAAAGGCAACTATGATCTTATAGACAACGATCTCTCATCCCTTGATTGGCAATCTCTATTCACTGGATGCAATACTGTTGAAGACCATTACAACATATTTTTACTTGAAGTCAAAAGAGTCATCAAACTATATGTTCCAACAACAACTCCCAAAACAAAACAAAAAGCAGATTACCCATATCAATAAGGAAACTTCAATCCAAAAAGAGATCACTCTGGCGGAAAAACAAATCTGGTCACGTTGCCAATTTCAAAAACCGATACAAAAATTTATGCCACCAGATAAAGACCGAATGCACCAATTATCACATTAAACAAGAGGAAAACCTTCTAAGCACCAATTCCACCCGTGCTTTTTACAATTTTGTAAACAACAAACTAAAAGACTCAAGGTCCATCCCTCCCTTGATAGGACCTGATGTTAAAGACTGCAACGACGACACCATTAAATCCAACATCTTTAACACATTCTTCGGCTCAGTATTTGTAAACAGCAATGGATCATGCCCAGTATTTCCTAGCCGTACCACAGATAACAACTATGATCTAATACAGATCGATTTTACAGAAGACAATGTTGAAAATCACTACGCAATCTAAAACCATCTCTATCTATTGGACCGGATGGAATATGTGCCTACTTCTTAAGAAAGCTATCCACTGCCATAGCCAAACCTCTAAGCATAATCTTTGAAAAATCTTTCAGAACCAGCTCCTTGCCTAACCTATGGTCACAAGCCACAGTCATCCCCATCTTCAAAAGGGAGACCCAAGCCTAGTTGAAAATTACAGGCCAATCTCCTTATGCTGCGTCACCTGTAAAGTCATGGAATCAATTATTAACCAATCCATTATCCTCCACTTAGAGACAAACAACCTACTCTCCAATAAACAATTTGGTTTCAGAAAAAAAACTATCCTGTAATCTGCAACTCTTACACTGCAAAAACATATGGACGACACAACTCGACCAGGGCAAAGCAATAGACGCAATCTACATAGACTTCTGTAAAGCCTTTGATTCAGTGGTACACGACAAACTACTCCTAAAAATAAAATCCTATGGTATCTCTGGACAACTGAATAACTGGATAGAAGCATTCCTGTCAAACAGACAACAAATGGTCAAAATCGGGAGCGTCCTATCAAATCCAGTACCTGTCAATAGTGGTGTCCCCCAGGGCAGTGTTCTAGGACCAACTCTCTTCATACTCTACATAAATGACCTCTGCGATCATATTAAGAGCAATTGCGTTCTTTTTGATGATGTAAAGCTGTTCAATACCACAGACAATACTGCTACCCTTCAAAAAGATCTCGACTATGTATCTGAATGGTCAAACAAATGGCAACTTCAAATCTCAACAAATAAATGCTCTGTCTTACATATTGGCAAAAAAATCAGAAAATAAAATACAAGCTGAATAGTCAAGATCTTGTTGATGACCCAAGCTCTGTAAAGGACCTTGGAATACTCACCTCTAATGATCTAAGTGCTAGAGCCCACTGCAACTACATAGCCAAAAAGGCATTAAGAGTTGTTAACCTAATCCTACGTAGCTTTTTCTCTGGTAATATCACACTACTAACCAGAGCATACAAAACATTTGCTAGACCAATACTCGAATACAGTTCATCAGTCTGGAACCCTCATTACGTATCTGATATTAGCACAATTGAGAAAGTCCAGAAATATTTCACAAGGAGAGTTCTCCACTCTTCTACTCGTTGTAGAATACCTTATGCCACCAGACTTGAAATTCTAGAACTAGAAAACCTTGAATTACGCCGTCTTCGGTCTGACTTAAGCATGGTATATAAAATCATACATTGCAATGTCCTACCTGTCAATGAATACTTCAGCTTCAACCATAACAACACAAGAGCACACAATAGATACAAACTCAAAGTAAACCGCACCAAACTTGATTGCAGGAAATACGACTTCAGCAACAGAGTGGTCAACGTCTGGTATACTCTACCCGACTCTGTAGTCTCTTCCCAAACCCCAAAAACTTTAACCTTAGACTGTCTACTATTGACCTCACCCCTTCCTAAGAGGTCTGTAGGGGCGTGCATAAGCGCACCAACGTGCCTACCGTCCCTGTCCTATTGTTTCTCTTATTCTTTTATTTTTCTTATATGTACCCATTTCATGTATTCACAACTATGTATACGCTTATACTTATTATCTTGTAAACAATTGGCAAATCAAATAAATAAATAAATAAATTGTCTAGACGTCTTTTGAGTTCCTTGCAGAGTTCATGGGAGAGGATTTTTTGCAGTATGGATAAGTCTGGTCTTGAGCGAAGTTTTTTGTGGTTGGGATTGGTTTTTGCAATGGCGTTTATTGTATGAATGAATATGCATTTACTGGACTCATTTTTGCAAACAACTCTACAAAATTTTGGGGCCATCGAGCCATCATTGTATTTGGACTCAGGGGCATCTCTGGTAACTTCAATGATATCTTCAGGAGAGATGTTTGTTGTATTTGAGTTGCTTATGATATTACGAACTTTGGTGATGTCATCTGATTCGTTGGTGTCTTCAAGACCAAATAAGATGGCATTTTGAAGTTTCTGATCACATTCAATGGTGTCTCTGATGAGTAAGGAGATATCATTTGTGGAATTATGGGATAGTAATTATTTGTGATTGTGGTTTGGTGGTTATTTTTGGTTGTAGTTGTGATTGTAGTTGAGGTAGTCATTGTGGTAGTGGTTGTTGGATTGGGATTTGATTTTGAGCTGATAGGTAGTCGCTTATCAGTGCTGTATTTTTTTTTCCAAGAGAAAGTAGGCTTTCTTGTATAATTGTTTCAAAATGTGTTGCTAAGCGTTTTTCTATTGAGTGCATGAGTGATTCTATGCTATCAACTCTGTCAGACAGGGTACTTAGTTTGTTTAGCTTAGGAAAACATGATGGAAATAGACAAGGGAAAGAATCTGATGCTTTTAGGAGATCAGCTAGGTCTTTGTTTAAGTTTAAGCAGGCAAGGTGGGCTTGATTGTCACATAGGTAGCATTTGATGTTATTTTCGCTTTCATTGATGGTTTAAGACATCTGAAGCATGTACAGGAGTCTGGGAGGTCATTGGTAGAGATGTTATTTTGTTGTTGTTGTTTGGTAGTGGAGGATTTGGAGTTTCTGGCTGGCATGGTCAATGACAATAGTACACTAAGCAATTACAATAGCTAATTAATGTGATAGGTAGACAGTTGTTTAATGAATGTTGGTAATTAATGTTAATTGATAAGTTAGAGAACAAATCAAAAGTAAGGTTACTTATTAGTAAAAATCAATCAATCAACTTATTACTAAGAATCAATCAATCAATTAATAGACTAGATAATCAATGATACAGTATTAAATCTCTATCAGTTCAATGAATTAGTAAATTAGTGGTCATTTAACAATTAATTATTATACTATTATATGATAAATCAATGATTATAGACAAAGCATTATCTATAAATATTTGGTCTTGAGGTACTGAAATAGTGGAGGTAGTATAGTATTGGAGGTTTGTGGTGTAAAATTCCTTTGTTTTTCCCTAAAGCCACGTTTTTTGGGTTTTATTTTGTTTTGTTTTTGTTTTAAAGAGGAAGCGTTGCTGTTTGATAGATTTGAATGGAGAAGATTTGAATGAGCTCACCAATCATCTCCTTGGGAGTTTGGAAAGAGTGAGGTTTGGGTGGGGGTTTAGTGGAGGTTGTCCAATCAGCTGAGTGGGGATTTAAATTCAGGCTGACGAATCAGTCAGAATAATTTAGAATAATAGTTTAGAATAATTTTTGGTGATTTGATTTAAATGGAGACTGTAGACATCATTCCAGTTCTTCCATCATCCGAATTCACAATCAATCTCCGTTTCAAAAGGCAGTTTTCCTGAATAAAAACCTTCTTCACACCTCTTCTTCTCATCTAGTCCCCCTTTTTCTCTTTTTTTTTTCTCCTTTAATCACTCTTTTCTCAAGCTGCCATTTAACTCCCAGAGTTAGAGGGTAAAAACATAAATTAAGCAGCTGCCGCTTAACCTCCACACTCACCCCTTCTGCTCTGGAATCTTTGCTTTTTAAGTTGTTTCTGACTCGGGTCCACAGTAAATCTTCCAGCCGTTTACCTGATCCATCCTCCCACTGAAAAAGTTTGTCCTTTCCTGGACCATTAATCCCTACTCACAATCACTCATGTCCTGGTTACCTCCCATCTTGACTATTGCAAGGCGTTCTACCTGGGACTGCCCTTATAAAGCCCCCGGAAGCTTCAGATGGTTCAAAAAACCTTGCAGCCCACAAGGTTTTGTGCAGACGTAGGTATGCACATGTGTTATCTCTCCTGCAGGGACTGCATTGTTTGCCAATTTGTTTCTGGTTGCAATTCCAGGTGGCTTTCTGTCACCTTTAAAGCTCTTTATGGCTTGGGACCAGGTTATCTGAGGGACCATTTTTTCCTCCTGACCCACCAGATGAGAAAACAAGGGGGTACTGGCCCCTAAGGAGGAGGTCCTTCTGGCAGGACCCAGAGGAAGGGCCTTCTTCTGAAAGAAAAGAAAAGAGAAGAGAAAAAAGAAAGAAAAAGAAAGAAAAAGGAAAGTAAGGGAAGGGAAGAAGAGAAGAGAAGAGAAGAGAAGAGAAGAGAAGAGAAGAGAAGAGAAGAGAAGAGAAGAGAAGAGAAGAGAAGAGAAGAGAATCTGATCAACTTGAGGATCATAAAATATCATACATCAGAAAAAGTTTTATATTAATCTTCTTGGAATAAGTGCTAGAAAAGGAATTTTATATATATATATATATATATATATATATATATATATATATATATATATATATATATATATATATATATATATATATATATATGTTTTCTTAAGTTTTCATGGTACTTACATGTATGGTGTTCGGCTTGGTTCGGGTATTTTCCCACGTCATTGTAGTTCTTTTAAAGTTGTAGCAACGTTTCAGCAGAATCTCATCTGCCATCATCAGGCTTCTGTATTGTGTCCGTCTGTGGGTCAGACTTTTACAGTGGTTTCAGATTTAAATTTGGGGCAGCCTATTGCTGTGCCAGAATGGTTTTTTTCATCCTGATTGGTTGGGAGTCTTGGTCTGTGTTTATTGGTCTCGGAGTTTGCTGTGTTCTGCTTGATGGGTGTCTCTGATATCTTCTGTCTGTTTTTGGCTCTTTTTGTATCTTGATTGGCTGGCAGCATTGTGTTACTTTAATGGAGGCCTTTAGTGCAGCTTGGCTTCGGGTAAATGGACGGCTATCATTAGTTAGGAAGCTGGGTTTCATCTGGGTGCCTGGTTGGGGTGTGTTTGAGCTGGAGGTATCAGGGGATCTGTTTGTGCCCAGGTGTTTGCCTGGCTTGTGGTGTGGAGATTTTTTTGTTTGTGAGTGCAGGCTTCCAAATGATTGACAGCCTGGTGGAATCATCTTTTCTGTTCATGCTTTCTGGTCTTTTTTCAATCTCTATGGCTTCTCTGATGACTCTGTGGCTAGGGTTTTCCATAGTGGCCAGGGTTTTGGTGCCATTGAAGTTGATGCTATGACCTGTAGCTTCCATGTGTTGGACTAGTGAGGAAGTGTGTTCCAGCTTTTTGACTGCATTTTGTGTTCATCCAGGCGGGTACTTATTCTTCTATTGGTCTGTCCAATGTATGTGGCGGGCATGATGCACAGGGGACTTCGTATATGCCTTGGTTTTCCAGGTCAATTTTATCTTTGGGATTGCTAAGGATGGCTGCTATTTTTCTGTCTGTTTTGAAGGCAGTCCTGATGTGATGTCTGTGTAGTACCTTACTAATTTTGTCTGTAGTACCTCTTATGTAGGGCAGGACAGCTGTTCCATAGGTCTGTTCATCTTCTGGGTCTCTATTATGTTTCAGTGTGTTTTTGTGGATCAAGCTGGTGATTTTGCTTTTGTGGAAGCCGTTGGCTGTCAGTACTTTAGTCAGGGTGCATAGTTCAGCCTTAATGTGTGTCTTGTCTGCCAGGCGTTTGGTTCTGGTAATTAGTGTTTTAGCCACGGAGTTTATCTGTGCTGGGTGGTGGTGGGATTGGGCATTGAGGTAGCGGTTGGTGTGTGTTTTCTTCTGGTATATGGTGTGTCCTAGTGTGCCATCTGTTTTTTTGTAGATTAGTACACGATGACACATTCGTGATTTGGCCCCATGGACAAGAAAACCTAAACAATTTCCTAACACACCTAAACAGCGCACACCCCAAAATCAAGTTCACCATGGAAACAGAAACAAACAAACAACTACCATTCCTAGATGTACTAATCTACTAATCGACGGACACAATACAGAAGCCTGATGATGGCAGATGAGATTCTGCTGAAACGTTGCTACAACTTTAAAAGAACTACAATGACGTGGGAAAATACCCGAACCAAGCCGAACACCATATATATATATATATATATATATCCCCAAATTCAAATCTGAAACTACTGTAAAAGTCTGACTCACAGACGGACACAATACAGAAGCCTGATGATGGCAGATGAGATTCTGCTGAAACGTTGCTACAACTTTAAAAGAACAACTACAATGACGTGGGAAAATACCCGAACCAAGCCGAACACCATACATGTAAGTACCCGCGAAAACTTAAGAAAACAAATATATATATATATATATATATATATATATATATATATATATATATATATATATATATATATATATATATATATATTATAATACTAATGAATATATTAAAACCCCTAATGAATATATTAAAACCCCTTTCAATTATAAATGAGGTTTTCTCTTGGTTGTCAAATATCTTAGACTGCCTCAGGGCGGTCAGGAAGTATGGAGGGCATGACTGACAGTTTCCATGCTGGCTGTATTTGTCCCCTTGTTGATAGTTAACCAGCAGAAGCAATATTTAACAGGATGACATTTTCCTTCTAAAAATGTTCCAGTCATTTTCTATCGAGTGAAGAGCAACCGAAAGACATCGTAATATAACCGATCAAGGAAAAGGTTGTTTTGACCTCTGGGCTCTAGAGGTTCTTGGCAGAGTCATGGTGGACATCAACCCAGGTTGTAACCAGGACAGAATTCTGACTTTGCTCACAACCATTTGAGAAAGGTGTTTCTTACAGGTGTGCAATGCTTTGGATCTGGTTGCCAAAATGCTCAAAGGTTGAACAGATCTGAGTAATGAACCGTTGCAGGAAATGAGTGTGTCTAATTTAATGAAGAGGAGGATGGTGGAAGGAGGCATGAGAGCGGGTTTCCAATGTTTGACAGGCTCTCACAGAGAAGAGGCTCAAGGTATTTTCCAAAGCAGAAGAGCAGGACGAGAAGTGACAGTTGGACGATCAAGAGAATGTCTTCTGCAGCTGCTGAATAAATCAAAAACATCCTGTGAATTGAAAGAGTTCCTATATTTTCCTCTCTGTGGCCTCCTGAGCATCTTTTGAGAATCCTACCTTGTTGCCTTGTGGGAAAAGAGACTCGAGACCCACTTGACTTTTTTCTTCTTTTTTTCTTCTTCTAGGAACTGGACACGGAGAAACCGCGGCAGCCTTTTTTATAGCCAGCTGCTCGCAGCTCGTGGCCAGTAACGGCTCTTCAAATCTCCCGCCGCCACGGACCAACCCCTCATAGGTAAGTATGCAAATATATAACATACCTGAAGCACTAAACCCTCCTCAAAAGCTTGCAAAATTATCTTGAGGACCTGTCTGGGCTAGCTCACTTCATGCAGGAAATGATAATATTTGAGCTGTTCTCATCCTGTTTGTGCTGTTACAGCAGGGGTCCCCAACCACCGGGCGCGGACCGGTACCGGGCCGTGGAGCACTCTGTACCGGGCCGCAAAGAATTTTTTTTAAAAAAAATGGCGGCTTTTTCACCTTCGGTGAATGCTGCTGGGATCGGGGATCAAGGACACAAATGAAAGAAGGGGAGGGAGGAAGCAACCGAAGCCTGTCCTTCTCTCTGGGTCAGCTCTCTCAGTCGCTCTCTCGCTCCTCCACCAGCCCAGGAAGAAACTGCTTCAAAGAAGGGGGCTTTTCCTGTCACCGCAGCGCCTCCGAAGCGCCCGTTTCTCCCCCACCCCCACCCGTCCGCCCGCCCGCCCGCGCACGTGGGGTTCAACCCAGTGCTCCGTTCTGCCTGCCTGCCTGCCTGCCTGCCTGCCTGCCTTCGTTAATGGTTGAATCGGAACAGCTTCGGCTGAGTAAAAGAGGCGAATAGTTATTATTCTCAGCGAAGCTGCTCCCAAACAACCAGAAACTAAGGCAGGCAGGCAGGCAGGCAGAACGGGACACTGTGGATTGAAGCGCGCTGCGGGCGGGCGCGGGCGGGTGGGGTGGGGTGAAACGGGCGCTTAAGAATAGCTGCGGCGACAGGAAAAAGCCCCCTCCTTCTCTTCTCTCCCCCCCGGTCCTTGCAAAAATTTTCTGCTTGAAACCGGTCCCTGGTACAAAAAAGGTTGGGGACCACTGTGTTACAGTGAAAAAGAAGGAAGGAAGGAAGGAGAATTAGAGAGGGAGGAAAGGAGAGAAGGAGGGAAGGAGAGGGAGGGAGGAAATTAGGGAGGGAGGATGGTGGAGGAAGGAAGGAAGGAGAATTAGGGAGGGAGAGAGGGAGGGAAGGAGGGAGGGAAAGGGAGGGAGGGAGGAAGGAAGGGGGAGAAGGTGAGAGAGAGAGGGAGAAAGAAAGAAAGAAAGAAAGAAAGAAAGAAAGAAAGAAAGAAAGAAAGAAAGAAAGAAAGAAAGAAAGAAAGAAAGAAAGAAAGAAAGAAAGAAAGAAAGAAAGAAAGAAAAAAAAAAAAAAAGAAAGTTTTCTGGAGCCACATTGAAGCCAATTGGGGAGGGGCGGCTGGAGAGGAATGAAACATGAAATCCCAGCTGGGCCCAGCCTGTTGCAGCTTGTACAAAAAAATTACTCATCCTAACTTGTTGGAAGAGGGAGGCAGGCTGCTATTTCTCCCTACCCACGTCTTTGAATACCCGATGCCATGCGTTGCCAGCTGCTGCTTTCCACTGCTAACAAGCCAACTCCAAAAGGGTGGCTTTTAATATTTGACTCTATCTGTGGGCTCCTGGAAAAAAAGAAAAGAAAGAAAAAAAGAAAGGAGAGAAACGCACAAATAAGAAAGGCACAGCGAGCCATTAAAGTTTTGCATGCCATCCGACTGACTGAACCCAACATATTTCTGCATCTTTGTGTTAGCAATTCTTTCTTTCAGCACCCCAAGCTCTGCACTTTTCACACGCTTTCATTGTGCCCTAGCAGTGGTTAAATGGCATTTATTACGTGGCCATCGGTATGGGACAATGAGTCACAAGGCATTCCTTGAAAGGTCAAAATAATAGAGGGAGCAAAAGGGAGGAAGCCACTCCATGGGAGGGGGGAGGCTCTATGGGCAACCTCTGGAAGACTCCAGCTGAGAGGTGTGTGATTTAGAGTCACTTTAGGTCAAAGTTAAATAGACACCCAACAGGGCGCTTATTAAAGTTAAACTTTTGTTTTTCATGCTTGCTCTTTTCTCCAACATGACTGCATAAAGGGTTGTGGGTTGTGAGTACAACCAGATATGGCGCAGCCTTTGATCACTTTGTGTGTTACTTGAGATCCTCCACTGCCCTCCGTCTGCTGGGCACCCCAATTTCTTGACTTCTTTCTGATAGAAGACCATATTTGTAGCTCTGGGTTGAGCTGTGGGGTCCTTGGGGCTCTCTGAGCTTCCTTGTTATCTTGCAGGCGTTTCATGACCCAACTAGGTAACATCATCAGTGCTAGCAGGGAGGAAAAGGAGGAAGGGGAGGAGGTGGGGGAGGAGTTGTTGGAGGATTGTGGGGTCTGTGATGCTCTCTGAGCTTGGCTGTTTCCTTGCAGATGTTTCATTACCAAAACCAGGTAACATCATCAGTGCATTTGTCTATGGAGATTCTCAATCAACCAGGTAATGGTTGTCCCAAAGGTGCTTTTCAAACGCAATTGGCTTTTCTTGGGTTTTTTTTTCTTCTTGTTTTTTTTTTTTTTTCTTCTTCTCAAAGTTCAGAGTAGAGCAACTCAGATGACCAAAGGCCTGGAGATTAAACATAGGAGGAACGATTGCAGGATTTGGATCTGGCCAGTGTAGAGAAAGGAGGGGGGGCATGATGGCAGCCTTCCAGTGTTTGAGGAGCTGCCACAAAGAAGAGGAGGGGGCGTCAAATTATTCTCCAAAGCCCCTGAGGGCAGAACAAGAAGCGACGGATGGAAACTAATCAAGGAGAGAAGCAACCTGGAACTAAGGAGGAATTTCCTGACAGGGAGGCCAATAACAGCTGGCCTTCAGAAATCCTGGGCACTGCATCACTGGAGGTTTTAAAGAAGAGCTGGACAGCCGCTTGTCTGGAATGGTGTAGCTGCATCTCCTGCCTGAGCAGGAGGCTGGACTAGAAGACCTCCAAGGTCTATTCTGTTCTGTTCTACTTTAAAATTTTATTCTGCATGCTTCTCAGGGATGAGAAGACAATCCTACCTTTGCTTTTGTATTTGAGCCAAAAAGATCAACACCAATGAAATCTATAATCAATAGGTTCTCTGCAGAAGCAGCTTCATTGTGGACCCTCCTCAACCGGGCTGAGATCTTGGGGCTCTTTGGGTGTTTTGTTTTTTTCCTCCTGTGTACAAATCGTGTTTCCAGTTGCTTAAAACTCCAGCGTGTCCCTCTGCTTTGTCTTCCTAGAACAGAATGAAATTACTCCCTGGTTGGTTTGAATTCTGTGGCTGTGATGTGGGAGAACAAGCTGCACATCACCGTGGGAGCTGCAAAGAGTGTTCTCTGCAAAGTCCTTTGAAATGCAAAAATGATAGATGGGGGGAAAAAAACAGAAGGAAGCTGATCTCTTGGCGGGGACATTATGCGTGGAACAATAATATTGGCTTGTCAACTTCTTGAAGTTTTCTGCTGTGAAATTGCAAAGCATGTGTCATTCCTATGAAAGATACCAGCCTCACTGCTGGATCCTGGCTACAAAAACCCATATGACCATCAACAATTTTATAACCTTTTTTGTGCCAGGGACCAGTTTCAAGCACAAACACTTTTTCAAGGACCGGGTGGGGGGGGAGAATCCGAGTTTGGTGGTTTGCTTGCAGACGTTTCATTACCTGACTAGGTAACATCTGATGTTGTTACCTAATCGGGTAATAAAACGTCTGCCAGCAAACCACCAAGTTCAGGAGTGCCTCGGCCCTGCCTCCCTCAGCCCCATCCCTCAGGTGTCTCCCTCCCTCCCTCAGGTGTCTGCCTCGTTCCTCTCTCAGTCTCTCTCTCGCTGCTCCACCAGCCCAGGAAGAAACTGCTTCAAAGAAGCCGGGGGTGGCTTTTCCTGTCGCCGCAGCTCCTCCGAAGCGCCCGTTTACCCCCACCCCACCCGCCTGCCCGCGCGCGTTCAATCCACAGTGCTCCGTTCTGCCTGCCTGCCTGCCTTCTTCGTTTCGGAGCAGCTTCGGCTGATAAAAAGAGGCGAATAGTTATTATTCTCAGCCAAAGCTGCTCCGAATCAACCAGAAATGAAGGCAGGCAGGCAGGCAGAACGGAGGACTGATTGGCTAGCAGCGGCGGGCGGGTGGGGGTAAAACGGGCGCTTCGGAGGAGCTGCGGCGACAGGAAAAGCCACACACACCCGGCTTCTTTGAAGCAGTTTCTTCCTGGGCTGGTGGAGGAGCGAGAGAGCGACTGAGAGAGGAACGAGGCGGGAGGAAACCGAAGCCGCTGAGCCAGAGAGCAGGACAGGCTTTGGTTGCTTCCTCCCTCCCCTTCTTTCATTTGTGTCCTTGATCCCCGATCCCAGCAGGATTCACCGAAGGCGAAGAAAGCCGCCATTTTTTTAAAAAAAATTTTCTTTGCGGCCCGGTACAGAGTGCTCCACGGACCGGTACTGGTCCACGGCCCGGTGGTTGAGGACCCCTGATTTAGAACAACAAGACCCATTTATAAGTGAAACAATGAAGAAGAACTAAAGCTACTGTCAATTAACATAAATGGATTGAATTCTCCTATGAAAAGGAAAAGAACTTTTACCAAACTACAAAAGTTAAATTTAGATTTAATTTGTCTACAAGAGGTTCACATTAAAAAACAACATCATAAATTATTGGAACATCCTAAAATTGGGAAACTATATTCTTCATTAGCAAAACAAAAGAAAAGAAGAGTGGTGGTTTTATAGATTAAGGAAACAATAAATGCCAGACAAATTTATACCAATGAAGATGGGAGAATATTTATGGTGGAGGTAACAAGAAACCACAAACAGATACTTTTGATAGCAATATATGCACCAAATAACAAACAAGAAGAATTTTATGAAAAACTTCATAAAAAAATTATAGAAATGGACTATGAAAATATTTCTGTGGTAGGAGATTTTAATGCAATTGTAGATGCAAAACTTGACTACAGAAGTAGTAAAGTAGGCAAAAAGGCAAGAAACTCTCTCAAAGACTTTCCTTAAAATGCCAAAAATATTTTTTAAAGGTAGTCTTCAACTTATGACCACAACTGAGTGCCAGATTTCCATCGTTAAGCGAGACGGTGAACTGAGGTTTGCCCCATTTTACTGAGTTAACATTTTTATTGAGTTATAAAGTACTAAATAATACAAAATAGAAAGTAAATAGGAAACAGTGGGGAGGGAAAGGGGAAGGAGAAGTGAGGAAAGATAAGAGAGAAAGAAAAAGAAGTAGAATAAGGCATTAACTTCAACTCACAGCTTTTTCTTTTCCGTAATAGTATGAACAAGTCATTTCTGTAAAGATATAGAATAGAATAGAATAGAATAGAATAGAATAGAATAGAATAGAATAGAATAGAATAGAATAGAATCTATCAGTCAACTTGGGAAAACCCCAAAGTCAGAGTTTCATTCTTTTCCAGGTCAAGCACGAAGTTCAGAAGCGGTTTCCGTGTGGAAAGGAAAATAGTGAGGTTCTTCTCTTTAAGCCAAGTGGTCAGTTTGGCCATTTTGGCCAACTCCATCGGCTTCTGCAACCCTCCGTCCATGCTAGGAATCCAGGAGCCCTTCTGCTTTTGCGCCCACATGAGTCTGGCTGATGTCAACATACACAGTAAGAACGTTCCAATTTTTTTTCTCTAGTTATTTTTGCTTTGTCTCATGTCCACCATAGATGATAAAAGGTCCTCTCTTTACTTTCCGACATTCATTTGACCTACCTTTGTCCATCTTAGATAGCTTATCGGGTGTTAAATAGCAATGGTACATCATCTTATAACATTTTTCTTTTAGATTGTAATTTAATGTGAATTTTAAACCCTTCGTCCACCTATTTTCCCATTGTTCAAGCCTCCCATTATATCCAACATTCCTTGCCCAATGAATCATACAATGTTTTACATGTTCATTCTCCAAATTCAATTTCAATAACATTTTATAGATTTTAGCAATAATATGGTCATCATGGCCACCTAATGAAATTTCCAATTCATTTTTAACAAAATCAAATCCAGACTTTTAAAATCCAGTTTAAACCTTTCTTTCCATTGTTGATGAGTGAACCCATGGCAGCATGGCCCTCCGGCTCACTTCTGGCCCCCATTTTACAAGAGTGTTCGGTGGCTTCCTCGCCAGGGGGTTGGAGTGAATCATTGCAGTCCTTAGGTTAGGAACCTGGTCACGAAGGGAATGTGGACTCCCCCTGTTGACTTCCCATGTCACCACAGGAGACCCCCAGGGCTCCGCAACTAGCATGAAGACACGCTGGTAGCCAAGCGTCCGAATTTTGATCCCATGACCGTGGGGATGCTGCAACGGTCATAAGTGTGAAAAACATTCATGGGTCACTTTTTTCCCGTGCTGTTGTAATGTGGAACGGTCAATAAATGAATGGTTGAAAGTCGAGGAAGACCTGTAACTCTATGCTGAAGATTGGGAAGCTCAAAGTGAATGGAAACACCTGTCCATCAAAGTCAGGTGGCTTTGAGATGAGTTGGGCTCCTGGCTGAGCCTCGTACACACCTGGGCCTCATCGGGATTTTTCTTCCCAGGATTCCTAGTTCCTTGGCCTCCTTTGAGAGGTTCAGCATGGATATCAGGCAAGGAAATCCCTGGCTTTTTAATGGTGGTGGTGGCACATTTTCCAAAATAGGAGAATGTTGAGTGTGGGGAAAGAAAATGGACCCATTCGACGGGGGATGAGTCACAAAAGAGCAATTGACTGAAAGTCAAGATTGCTCTGAGGTTGCTTTGGACTGCAATGTGTAGCCCATCAGGATACTTTGGGACAAGTCCCAGCTTTCATTTGTAATTTTGGGAACAAGGGGATATTTTTAGAAATAAATCCTTCTTTCCTTCCTTCCTTCCTCCCTCCCCTCTCCCTTCCCTTCCTGTTCTTTGCTTCCTTCCTTCCATATCTCCCTCTCCCTCTCTCCCCTCTCTTCTCTCTCTCTCTCTCAGATCTATCCATCCATCCATCCATTTCATCTATACAGAAATGAGATTAACCAGTGGAAGGGCTTGCCTTCAGAAGTTGTGGCTGCTCCATTCCTGGAGGCTTTTAAGAAGAGCCTGGACAGCCACTTGTCTGAAGTGGTAGGGGGTTTCTTGCTTGAGCAGGGGTTGGACTAGAAGACCTCCAAGGTCTGTAACTCTGTTATTCTGAGATTGACAGCAAATAAATTGAATAAATAAATACAAATACATACATATCATCAAGGAGGAGGAGGAGGAGGAGGAGGATCTGAGTGGAGGATTGGAAGGCTTTCCTCAGCCAGGGAGAGTTGGTGGACAGTTCTAAATCCTATGAAACAATATCTCCCCTGACCCACTCAAGATCCCGATGGCTCTGGCCCTGTTACTCTTTTGTTGGTTTCTGTACACCTGACGGTTCCTCTGGACAGACAATCAGGCCAGCTCTGTCGCTGTTGGTGCTGCTGGGGGTTATTGTTTAATTGGAGTGTCATGAGTGTGTATTTTGGTGATGGTTTTAACCTGCACACACACACACACACACACACACACACACTCACTGCTAAGAAATGTGGGGCTCTACAGGTCAAATAAACCAGCCAACAAAGCAGGAGGAAGAAGGAAGGAGGCTGGCTGAGTAGACGGAACCACAAGAGGGTGAGGGCAGCAGTTCCTTAGACATGGACAGAATGCCAGCAAGGTGAAGGATTGGACAGGAGAGATTGTCACCGTCAGCAAGGAAGCCCAATCCGAAGCAGCCTCAGCTTTCAAGGAGCAAGGAGAACAACAGGCAGCGTCATCAGCCTCTACCTAAGACTCAGTCAACCGAAGCCACCGAGGTTTGTATGGAAGAGAAGGGGTGGGAAAGACCGAAGGGAGCTGAAAGGATGAAGGGAAGCAGCCAAAAAGAAGGGAAGAGAGAGAATGGATTGGGGCAGTTTACTAAGAGAGCTGAAGAACTGACAGCCTAGGTTTGAGACCCGAGCATTGTGCAAGGGGGTGAGCTCCCATTCCTTGCTTCAGCACCAGCCCACCTAGCAGTTCAAAAGCATGCATGTGTGAGTAGATAAATAGGTACCACTTTGGTGGGAAGGTGACAGAGTTCCGTCTGCCTCTGCGTACAGCTGTGCTGGCTGTAAGACCACAGAAGTGTCTTTGGACAAATCTGGCTCCCTTGGCCAAAAAAAGAGAGACGAACACTGCCCACTAGAGTCTGACATGACTGGATAGGGGACCCCTTTACTTTGATTAAGAGAGAAGATATCTATGGAGATTCTCAATCATCCAAGTCCTGGTTGTCCCAAAGGGGCTTTTTCAAAAGGCAACTGGGCTTTCTTGGTTTTTCTCCTTGAAAACATTTCACTTCTCATCCAAGAAGCTTCTTCAGTTCTGGATGAATGGCGGGAGAATGGAAGGGTTTCTATTCCTCAGCGGTCATCTGATCATTAGCACTCTGAAGGTGGATTGTTAGCTCTCTGAGAGGCATTGAGGCCACTTGGGGGTTTATCTGTAACCTCAGGATCACTCGAATCAGAGTGCAGGTGTGTGTGGAACCTTCTTGGGATTGTCCACAGCACAATCCTTTCAGCAGTCCCACTTCTTGGATGGAAAGTGAAATGCTTTCAAGGAAAATTACCCAAAAAGTTCAGTTGCCTTTTGAAAAGCATCTTTGGGATATAATTATAGTATGCAAATAAAGTAGCAAGATATAATTGAATGTAGAAGGCTGGATTCCCAGGAGGAAGTGGGTGCATTTCAGAGGAACAAGAAGCACCTCAGACCAATTTTGTGTGAGAGAAACTAGTGAAGACCGCCCCTTCCTAATATTCTCAGGGTATATCCTTGAGGAAGATAGTCGGGTGCTTCAGCCTGGCAAGATTCTGTCTATAGGTGTGGAACAATACAGAACTCTGCTTGGAAGAATGACCCACATGTCTTGGTTCTTCAGCCTAACACAGACAGAGAGTAAAAGAAACTGACAGAATCCTGAATCTTTTCTAAGTTGACAAGAACTGTTGAAAGTTGGCCTATTTTGGTCCATTGTGATTGATGGTCTGGGTTTAATAGGTAGGCAGTTGGAATAAGGTGGAAAATTCAACACTATTAATCTACCCTCTTGGATTACAGAGGAAGACTCGAAAAGGACTTTGTGCATGGCTGTGGCTTAAATATTGTTGTCTAGTGTAAGGCTGGTGGCATATTTTTCATTGCTGAAAACATTCCATCTGGATCTCCTTTGCCAGGATGATTTTCATCTCACGTACAAAAACAGATATATTCAACCCGTAACTATTTCAATGGACTTCTTTTGTATATGAACATGCAGTATATATAGCACCATATGTTTAGAAGTCGCTAGAAGCAAGTAATCCCTCAAAATGTGTGCATGTGAGAAAGAACATCTGTATTTATGGGTCAAATAGCTGCATTTTTAGGCCAATTGAGAGAGGAAAAACTAAATAATAGTATGATGGACAGAGAGAGAGTATGTGTGTTTGAGAGATACAGTAGCTATATAGATGAGAGAGAGAGAGACACAGAGAGAGAGACAGAGAATGAAAGAAAGAAAAAGAAAGAAAGAGAAAAAGAAAGAAGATAGATTAGAAGATAGGTGGTAGGTAGGTGAGTAGATAGATTAGATAGATGATAGATGATAGATAGATAGATAGATAGATAGATAGATAGATAGATAGATAGATAGATAGATAGATAGATTTTTCTGCCTGTATATCTATCCTTACCGACCCATCATCTCATCTCTCCTCTCTCTAGAAGAGAGAGAGAGAGAGGTCTGTGTGTCTGTCTGTCCATCCGTCCGTCCGTCCACCCACCCACCCACCCACCTACCCATCTATCTCTATCTCTATCTATCTATCTATCTATCTATCTATCTATCTATCTATCCATCCATCTATCATCTATCATCTATCATATCATCTATCATCTATCATCTATCATCTATCTATCTATCCTTACCTATCATCTCTCCTCTCAATAGATAAATGATAGATAGATAGATGATAGATAGATAGATAGATAGATTATAAACAGACAGACAGACAGACAGACAGACAGACAGACAGATCACCACAGCAGATCTATATGGAAGTACATTTGTGAAATCAAGCAGGACAAAAATTATGGCAGTAGGGCGGAATTAAACAATCCCCTTCAACTTTTCTCCCCCACCCCTTAACTCTGCACCCCCAGTTTGCCTCTAGGAGGGTTTTCTGTGGCTGACACATCTAAAAAAGCCAAACCATTTACTAAGTTCCTAACATTTGTGTAAACAAAAAGGGTTTTTTGTCAGGGAATTTTATATATTTTTTAAAAAACAACTTTAATTGTTCTACTATTGCGTAACTGTACATTGCTAAAGAAAAACACAAAAGGTCCATTAACATGCATTTATTAGAGCTGTGCAGGCTTCATAACTAATTGTGATAAAGCGCTCTGGGCCTCACAGGAGCAGGACATACTTCTGTATTCATTAAATCAGCCTAGCAGGAGCTTGGGGGACAGTAGGGTGGTTCTAAGACTTCCATGAAGTTTAAAATGTCAAATTTTTAGAGTCAGGAACTATTTTTCCAGCTTTTCCTGCTTTGCTAAACAGCAGATACAGTAGATGTGATCGCAGTTGTGTACACAAAGGCATTCTTCCCAATTTATTTATTTTATTTTATTTATTTTATTTTATTTATTTATTTGATTTGTCAATCGCTTACAAGATAATAGGTATAAGTATATACACACTAGGTACATATAAGAAGGAAGAGAGTTGGTTCAAGAACACTGCCTTGGGGGACACCACTGTTGACAGGTACAGAATTTGATAGGACACTCCCAATTTTGACCATTTGTTGTCTGTTTGACAGGAATGCTTCTATCCAGTTATGCAGCTGTCCAGAGATACCGTAAGATTTTAGTTTTAGGAGTAGTTTGTCGTGTACCACTGAACCAAAGGCTTCACAGAAGTCTATGTAGATTGCATCTATTGTTTTGCCCTGATTGAGTTGTGTATGTTTTTGCAGTGTAAGAGTTGCAGATTACAGGATAGTTTCTTTCTGAAACCAAATTGTTTATTAGAGAGTAGGTTGTTTGACTCCAAGTGGAGGATAATGGATTGGTTAATAATTGATTCCATGACTTTACAGGTGATGCAGCATAAGGAGATTGGTCTGTATTTTCAACCATGCTGGGGTCTCCCTTTTTGAAGATGGGGATGACCCTGGCTTCTGACCATAGGTTAGGCAAGGGGCTGGTTCTGAAAGATTTTTCAGATTATGCTTAGAGGTTCGGCTATGGCAGTGGGTAGCTTTTTTAAGAAGCAGGCACATATTCCGTCCGGTCCAATAGATAGAGATGGTTTTAGATTGCGTAGTGCTTTTTCAACATTGTCTTCTGTAAAATCGATATGTATTAGATCATTGTAGCTGTCTGGTTTGACTAGGAAATACTGGGCATGATCCATTGCTGTTTACAAATACTGAGCTAAAGAATGTGTTAAAGAGGTTGCTTTAATGGTGTCATCCTTGCAGTCTTTACCATTAGGTCCTTTCAGGGGTGGGATGGACTTTGAGTCTTTTAGTTTGTTGTTTACAAAATTGTAGAAAGTGCAGGTGGAATTGGTGCGTAGAAGGTTTTCCTCTTGTTTAATGTGATAATTGGTGCATTCAGTCTTTATCTGGTGGCATACATTTTTGTATCGGCTTTTGAAATTGGCAACATAACCAGATTTGTTTTTCTGCCAGAGTGATCTCTTTTTGGATTATTGTTATGGGTAATCTGTATTTTTTTGTTTTGGGAGTTGTTATTGGTACATATGTTGTAATGGTCTTCAACAGTATTGCATCCAGTGAATAGAAATTGCCAATCAAGGGATGAGAGATCGTTATCTATAAGATCATAGTTGCCTTTTTTTTTGGTTATAATTGGGGATCACATCGTTGTGTTGATTTTTGTGTGGACGTATGTTGAGACAAAAGTCAATCATGCTGTGGTCACTGTTGGAAAAGGGTTCTTTAATTTGTATTCCATAAATTGAATTCAGACTATTGCAGAAGATGAGATCGAGGCAGTTGTTTAGTCTAGTATTGTTGGTTACTAGTTGTTCCAGTCCCAGATTTGTAACATATAGATTTGTAATTGTCCTTTGATAAGGCCAGAGAACATGGGCTGAAAGCCAAGCTTGGTAAAAAGCCCCAGGAATTTGAAGCAGAGATTGAAAAGAAGGATGAGAAGTATAAACCACCGGCTCATCTTCACCTGCATCATGATCAAAATTCCAGCTGCATCCATAGCTTAGTTGTTCAGGTTGTCCAGTCTCCCTCACTCAACCGTTCCATTCAACCAGTGACAATATTTCAGGTAGTCAAGACCAATCCTGGAGAGCCAGTTTGGTGCAGTGGTGTATTGGAAGCAGGTTACAAACTGGGAGAAGATGAGTTCTAGTCCCGCCTTAGGCTTGAAAGCTGGCTGGGTGACTTTGGGCCAATCCCCAGGCGACGGAGAGTTCTAGGCCCACCTGAGGCACATGGCCAGCTGGTTCCCTTCAGGCCAGCCCCCCTCGATCAGTCCTGGGAAGGAGGTAAGGACAAATGACTGGTGAGAAACCTGGTCAGGAAGATGGCAGGGACGTGTTGACAATTGCTAGGAATCGGGGTAAAAATGTGTCCCACCCTTGCTTTCATTTGCCACATTCATTCCACTTCATTTTGCAGGTCTTTCTATTTTGTGATTTTTCTCCATTTTTCTCTTTTATTCTGTCTCCTCGGTGTTATTATCTGTTCACGACAATGTGAAATCACAGCTTTATATTGAAGTATTATGTCCAAAGCTGCTTTGTTTTTGTTTTTTTGAGATTGGCCAAGCTGACCCAGGCATCGGCCACCTGCTCCAGGCTCTCTAGCTGACCCAGACTGGTCTAAGATGGAATTTAACAACTTAACATATTAACTTTGCCGCCTTGTCCAGACAGCATACAAACCCTACCTTCCATCTTCCGTAGCCAATTAATTAACAATATCAGAAGATGACTTTGGTGAAGTCAAATCAAGAGAAGGAATTAGGAGCTCATTAAATTTCTCTGCAATTTGGAGCAATTGCTCCATAACCCCAGAGCCGTGATTTTCACCTTTATTACTTCTTTAATGGATTTGAGTGTTAACTGTGTGTTTGTTTATTTTAGGGAAAATGTCTTTTGAGTTAGCCTCAGCTCCTAACACAATTGACTATAGGATAGAAGAGAATATTTGTAGCTCTGGACTGAAGTGCGAGATCCTGGGTGCTCTCTGAGCTTGGTGGTTTTCTTGCAGACGTTTCATGACCCAACTAGGTAACATCATCAGTGCTAGACGGGAGAGTGAGGTTTGCACATATATAAGCAGAGAGGAAACCCACCTCTATCCTAGCACAGATGGTATTACTTGATTTGTCAAGGAAACATCTGCAGGAAAACAACTAAGCTCAGAGAACACCAAGGATTTTGCAGTTCAACCCTGAGCTACAAATATTCTATGCTATCAGTACCACTTCCTTTTGGTGCCACAATTAACTAGTCCCTATTATTTTCTTAGCAACATTTTTCCAGGAATGGTTTCATCCTATCATCTTCCAAGGGCTTAAAGAGAGTGACTGACTGACCCAAAGTCACCCAGCTGGCATCATAGAATTGGAATACATTCACCTGTATGAAAGACCTCATTCCTTTCTCCAATGCTAGGACTAGAACACGGTTTAATCCTCTCATAGGGTTGCTAAAACATGGGGAATCTGCAAAAGAGCCTTGTGAGTGTGACACCGCATCACACAACTTATGGCCCAGAATGACAGAGTAAGAGAGTTGGGAGGGACCTTGGAGATAGCAATAGCCATAGCCCTGAGACTTCTATACTGCTTTACGGTGCTTCACAGCCCTCTCTAAGCAGTTTACAGAGTCTGTCTATTTGCCCCCAACAATCTGGGTCCTCATCATGGGACTGACCTTGGAAGGACGGAAGGCTGAGTCCACCTTGAACTTCTAGTCCAACGCCCTGCTCAAGCAGGAGACCCCATCCGGGTCATGGTTGTCCCAGAAAGGTGCTTTTTCGAGAGGCAGCTGGACTTTATTTTTCCTTGAAAATGTTTCTCTTCTCATCCAGGAAGCTTCTTCACTTCTATCCCATTTCAGACAAGTGGCTGCCTAATCTCTTCTTCAAAACCTCCAGTGTTAGAGCATCCACAACTTCTGGACTGATTAATTGTCTTCCCTGTCAGGAATTTTCTCCTTGGTTCTCGGTTGCTTCTCTCCTGGATGAGTTTCCATCCGTTGCTTCTTGTCTTGCCTTCTTTGGTGCTTTGGAAAATACTTTGACACCCCCCCCGTTCTTTGTGGCAGCCCCTCAAATATTGGGACACTGCTACCATGCGTCCCCTGGTCCTTCTCTTCACCAGATATGCAGATATTTCCTCCCTTCACCTATCTTCCAATCCGCTTCCTTTTTCTATTTATTCCTCCATCAGGGAAGAGTGAAGAAAGCACTCAAAAAGTTCTATCAAGTTAGAACTGACAACCTCCATCCATCGCGAGGAGAAAAGGCCATGGAAGCACTTGGGGCACCTGGCAGGCCTTGTTTGTTTTGCTGGCTAACTGTCCGAATTGATCTTTTATTGAGTTTTTTTCTTTAACTGAAATCCTGCAAAACAATTCCCCCTCCCATCTTTATGCACCGTATGACTTACGAGGTCGATAAAATGAAAAAGAACAACCCGAGGGATTTACGGTGCTCTGCATGCAAGGCCATGTACATGGGAGAAGCTCATTTATGAGGCTAATAAAAGTCTGGGGAATTTACATTACAATTTGTGGGAGGCCATTTATGATGTTAAGTATCAATTTTACAGTGTCAACTGTTGTGGTAGCGGTAAAAATGCAGAGCGTATCTATAACGGTTTGATTCTCCTCCCTCTCCTTTCTTCTCTTCTTTTCATCCCTTTGTTGATACTACTTTCAGCAAGTTCCATTTGGTTTAATATGCTGTAAGACAGAGGTGGGGAACTATGGCCCCTTTATGACTAGTGGACTTCAGCTCCCAGAATTCCTGAGCCAGCCATGCGAGTTTATACTATTACGTAAAAGTCCAAAGTTAAGATTTGATGTTATTATTTTATTCTCCTGCACCAAGGAAGTTGGAAGCCAATGGCTTTTTTCTTTCTTTTTTCCCCTTTCCCCCACACTTTTCCCTTCACTTTTCTCCCCTTTTTCTCCCCTTTCTCCTACTATTTTCTTTTATACAGATTAACAGAGTTGGAATGGACCTTGTAGGTCATCTAGTCCAAACCCCCCCCCCGCCCAAGGAGACAAATGGCAGTCCAGTTTCTTCTTGAAAACCTCCAGGGATGAAGCTCCCACAACTTCCGAAGGCAACTTCTGTTCCATGGGTTGATTGTTCTCACTATCAGGAAATTTCTCCTTATTTCCAGGTTGAATCTCTCCTTGTTTCAGTTTTCATCCATTGTTCCCTGTCTGGGTTCTTTGGAAAATAGCTTGACCCCCTCCTCCTCTCTGGGGCAGCCCCTCAAATACTGGAAGATGCTCTCCTGTCTCCCCTGGTCCTTCTCTTCCCTAGACTAGCCAGGCCCAGTTCCTGTAACCGCTCATCATATGGTTTAGTCTCCAGTCCCCTCATCATCCTGGTTGCTCTTCTCTGCAGTCTTTCTAGAGTCTCAACATCTTTCTTATAGTGCGGTGAACAAAACTGGATGCAGGACTCTAGGTATGGTCTTACTAAGGCTTTATAGAATGGTATCAGTACCTCCCTTGACCTTGTATTTCCGTATCTTATGGTAATAATGCATAAATAAATAAAACTTTGGTTGGGGAGAAAAAACATAGGAGCAAAATATCAAATATATTCCTTCCATAATGGAGGTTTGCGGCTTGTAACTATTTATATATGCCTTCATAGTCTGGAATTTTAATTACTTTCGACTTAGAAGAAGTGGCTAGTAAGAAAGTATTCAAAGTCCTTTCTAAATACCATGCTAAAATAGACCTCTGTTTGTGCACACCTCTAGGTCTGCTCTCTCTCTCTCTAACCCCTGGCATGAAAGCCTAGAGATATATTTGATGTACTGAAAGAGGCTTCAAACATGAAGCTCCTGAGAACTGATCCACTTCCTCTCATAAGACCTGGCGGTCTATGTGGGTGCAGTTTAGAGAAAGAAAGCCAGTGAAATGTTTCAATGGAGAAAGTAGGCAGTGCTGAAAACTCCATGTCTTAAAGGCCACAGCGAACAAGGCCAGGCTTACAGATGAGAATGCTTGAAATTTAATGCAGGGAGCAAAGCCAAACTCCTCCCTTAGCTATGTACTGGCAAAATATCCCTAAGTATGAGGCAGAGAATATATACAGAACAGGGTTTTAAATAAAAGTACAGAGATATGAAGATAAGAAAGTAGCATTGCACCTTGCTAAATAATAGCCTGACAAGCAGGATCAGATAGAGGAGCATTATTTTTCCAGCATATTTTGGAAAGCTTAATAACTTGGAGGTATTTTAAAGGTGTACCTGAAACTTATGACACCACCATCAACCTGGTTTTTATTTCTTTACTACACACAATATTCTGTTCTTGTTCTGTTCTGTTTCAATCCATTTCATTCCATATATTCTATTCTGTTCTGTTCTGTTCCCTCTGGAGGAAATTGCTCCAGATTTCCACAGCTTTAAGGTATTTGCTAGTTTATTTGCTTCTTTCTCCTGTGCATTTGGCCAACAGGTAAAACTGTTTTTCATACTGTTGCTTCCAGAACCTTTTGTGCATGGATGCTTGAGCATATCAGTGAAACACTATGCAGAAACAGCAATTATGGCATTTTTGTGGTGTTTGATAATGTCCATAAATACCAAATAAACATTGATGCTCAGAAAAAATTGTAACCCTCTTTTCCTTTCTAAATATCTGCTGGTGTGTAATAAATAAACATCAAGCCATTTTTACTAGCTGACATGAGTGGCGTATGGATTGGTTCTGATTTAAGTGTAGCAATTCGCTGGGAGTTTGCTGGATATAAGCAAACCTGGAAATTACACACAATTTTCCAATTTTATTTGTATGTGACCACTTTTGCAGACTCTGGATGGCTCCCACCAGTAATGAGATGTTATATCACTGTATTATTCTGGTTCCGATTGCTAAAACAGACAATGAATGTTTTAAACATTTAATGATCATGTCAGGTCATTTTTTTTTCAGCTTGGATGGCCATTTTGTAAAGCTCAGGCACAGAACAACAGAGCTGGAAGGGACCCTGGAGGTCTTCTAGTCCAACCCCCAGCTCAAGCAGGAGACCCTAGACCACTTCAGACAACTGGTTGTCCAATCTCTTCTTAAGAACCTCCAGGGATGAAGGAAACCCACAACTTCTGGAGGGAAGTCCTTCCACTGGTTAATTGTCCTCCCTGTCAGGAAATTCCCCCTGAGTAGTTCCAGGTTGCTTCTTCTCTCCTTGGTGAGCTTCCACCCGCTGCTTCTTGTCCTGCCCTCGGGGGCTTTGGAGGATAGATTCACCCCTTCCTCTTCTCTGGGGCAGCCCCTGAGATATTGGAAGGCTGCTATCATGTCTCCCCTAGTCCTTCTTTTTACTAGACTAGACATACCCAGTTCCTGCAAGCGTCCTTCATATGTTTTAGCCTCTGGTCCCCAAATCATCTCCGCACTTCTCTGCACTCTTTTAATTGTTCTCCCTGTCAGGAAGTCTCTCCTTAGTTCCAGGTTGCTTCTCTCCTTGATAGGTTTCAGAATAACAGAGCTGAGAGGGACCTTAGAGGTCTTCTAGCCCAGGGTCCCCAACCGCCGGTCCGCGGACCGATGCAGACGATGGAACAACCCTTACCGGGCCGCTGGTTGCTGGGCGCCGCCATCTTTTTGGTAAAAAGCGCTTCTGGTGAGCTTTTCCGGGTAGAAAGCTCACCGGAAGCGCTGTTTCGTCATAAAAGATGGCGGCGCAGCGCTTCGGTGAGCTTTTCCGGGTAGAAAGCCATTTCTGCCGAAAAGCTCACGAGCGCTGCCGCCATCTTTTTGACGAACAGCGCTTTCCGTGACGTCACCGGAAGCGCCCTTTCGTCATAAAAGATGGCGGCGCCCAGTTGGCGCCGATACCGGGCGCGCGCCCAGCTGATGTCGGAACCGGGCCGCGGCGTCGAAAAGGTTGGGGATCCCTGTTCTAGCCCAACCCCCTGCTCAAGTAAGAGACTCTATTCCAGGGGTCGCCAACCTTTTGGACTTCAGGGACCACCAAACTCATAATTTTAGATCCCAGGGACCACTAACTGGTTCTGTGAGTGTGGCCTAATTTGTGGGTGTGGCTTGGTGGTCATGTGACTGGCTGGGCATCACTTGTATGTAAATATTATAAATATTTATATAAATATTGATTTTTTTATAAAAAAAGAGCAACTTTTACCCAAAATCAGGCAAAGCAGGCAGGCAGATTGAGTTGCTCACAGAATCATTCAGTGATCTATCTATCTGCCATCGGCTAGCTCAGACTCTCACATTTGTTTGCCGTGAGTCGGCACTGAATTTGCTTGCAAGCAAACCTTCAGTCCTAAGGAAGGTTCAGCTGTGCTGAGCCGAAGATCTAAAGACTATCTAGAAAGCAAGAGATCCAACCATTTCCTGCTTCCTAGCTAATCTAAATCTCCCGGCACAGCAGAACAGATGATGGTCGGAAAAAGGAAAAATAGCAATTTAGCAGGCAAGTTTGCAAGGTAAGGAGTGAGTGGGCAGGGAGGATTCCCGCGGGCCATGTGGGCGACGCAGCCTTGTGTTTCTGCTCAGCCTGGATTTCTCTGCGGCCCACCAAAATTTTCTTGTGGCCCACCGGTTGGCGACCGCTGCTCTATACCATTCTGGAGAAATGGCTGTCCAGTCTCTTCTTGAAAGCCTCCCTTGTTGGAGCAGCCACAACTTCTGGAGGCAGGTCCTTCCACCAGTGAATTGTTCTCAAAGCCAGGAAATTTCTCCTTGGTTCCAGGTTGCTTCTCTCTTTGATAACTACTTTTTAATAAAGGCATAATTAAATTCTTCATTCCTGCCCTGGACTTTTCAGCATCCTCCCCGGGAAAGAAGACTTCCGCTTGTGAATCGCTGGCCTTAGAGATTCTTTTAGAAATGTAAAAAGGTTTTTCTCCAGGGCATCTGCTGACGTGGCCTCCAGAAGTTGTGGCTGCTCCATCGTGGGAGGTTTTCATCAGGAGACTGGACAGCCATTTCGTCCGAAATGGTAGAGAGGCTCCTGCTTGAGCCAGGGGTTGGACTAGAAGACCTCCAAGGTCCCTTCCAACTCTGTTCTCCTGCTTTTCATTGTTCCTGTGTGCTGATTTTGATGCTTGGATTTTGGAGGAGGTACATAAATTAAGATTGCACTGAAAGGACGTGTGACTGTAAAAGACAATTACCACCTTAGATCCTTGAATTGCAGCATTCAAGTCCAAGTGGCTTCTTTAATCGGAAGCACACAATGCAGGTTTTGGTTGGTTTTCTCTCAGAAATGCCACTGCTCAGCATGCCTCCCCTTCAGAATCACCTACCTGGAGCCCAGTCAAGCTTCCAGCTGCCTGCTGGCATCTCCTCCTTTCATTATTGATGCACCATTTACCCTTCGAGATTTGCTGAGCTAATCAAAATGGATACTTGTGTTTGGCAAATTCCAGTAGCCCCGAGATCGAGTATGTTCAGCATGAAGTTGGCTTCAAATGAGTTTAATGGCAACCTAGGTGGGCTTCCTGGATGCTCTTCCGGGGCAAATTGGCTCCTGATCCTCATCAAATGTGCGTCTGCAGAAAGATCTCGGGTGTCTGCTAGAAGGGGAGCCATTACTTGTCAGACAATGATGCGTACAATTGAAATGACAGCAATTTATTTCAATATGTGTTTTCTCTTTGTCACTTTGGCTCCTCCTCCTCCTCTCCTCGTTCTTCCCCTTCCCCTTCTCCCCCCTCCTCCTCTTCTCCTTCTTCTTCTCTTCCCCTTCCGCTCCTCCTCGTCATCCTCCCCTCCTCCTCTTCCTCCCTCTTCCTCTCTCTTTTCCCCTTCCCTGCCTCCTCTTCCCTCTCACACTCCGCCTCCTCTTTCCCTCCCCCTCCTCCTCTTTCTTCCTCTTGCTCTCCCTTTCTCCTTTCCCCTTCCCTTCCTCCTCCTCCTCCTCATTATTTTTCTATATTACAGTCTGAACTCTATTAAATTATGTTAGAAGCATTTCTAGATAAAGATTCCTTATGGTTGAAAGCATGCACAGTAGTTCCCCAAAAGCTCTACTGTTGCCATCAAGGTGGAGAAATTCTCGGTGGTTTTCTTTGTCCATTGAGGAGTGGAGGGGAAATGTAGAAACCGTTTATCCAATTTCTCTGCCAGGGACCTGAGAAAGAGCTTCAAAAGACCAGGCGAAGGGTTGGAGTTCCCACTAGGGATCCAAACTAATTGCTCTTCCTCTTTCATGTTTCAAATCAACCACCGAAGGCCGCGTTTACAAATGCTGGGTGGGTGTCATCAAATCCACTGGAGCAATTTTCTAAAAACCCAGAAACTCTTCCAGCATGTTCACTGCTGATGTTAATGTGCCTGATTGGCTTTTCCAAAGCTATGCAAGCTGTGTTTGTGCTGGGCTGCGAGGTTTGATCTACCAGCTACACAACACAGTAACAGTGTGTTCGCGAAACCCCACTTCCTTCAATCTGACTTATCCCGGCCTTGTAGAGGAGCCTCAGGTACATGAAATCCACCTGCAGGAGAGAATCATTGTCAACAGAGCTCCACATTCCTTTGAAGCAGACCGTCACCTGGAGCTAGAAGCAACGCGGCCTGTGATACCTCAAAAGACACATGAATTGCTGGAGAAGAACCCTGATTGTCTGTAATGCTCATCGTAGGGATGATTTTTCCCTGTCAGGGTAAAGATTCAAGAGCTGACCAGCGGCTACGATGATGTCATCCTGGGAATGAGTCAGCAAGGGTTTTGGGGTGATATCACTTTAAGAGCCTGTAATAAGAAAAGGCCCTGTTGACTAAAGTATGTGTGTGTGTGTGTGCGTGTGTGTGTGTGTGTGTGTGTGTATGTTTTCTGAGGTTTTCGCGGGTTTTTGTATGTGGATCTTTGGTTATTTGGGTTTTCTCCTGCGTAAAATTGGAAGTATCTAGGCGACGTTTCGTTGAAGTCTCATTCATCATCTTCAGGCTTGTGTCTTCGGCTCTGTGCTTCTCAGAGTAATGGGAGCTTGCAGCTGCTTCTTCCTCATCTGCCATCATCAGGCTTCTGTATTGTGTTCGTCTGTGAGTCAGATTATGGTACAGCACAACTACAAATGACGTGGGAAAATACCCCAACAAAGCTGAATACCATACATGTAAGTACCAGCGAAAACTTAAGAATATATATATATATATATATATATATATATATATATATATATATATATATATATATATATATATATATATATATAGTGTTCGACTTGGTTCGGGTATTTTCCCACATCATTGTAGTTCTTTTAAAGTTGTAGCAACGTTTCAGCAGAATCTCATCTGCCATCATCAGGCTTCTGTATTGTGTCCGTCTGTGGGTCAGACTTTTACAGTGGTTTCAGATTTAAATTTGGGGCAGCCTATTGCTGTGCCAGAATGGTTTTTCTTCATCCTGATTGGTTGGGAGTCTTGGTCTGTGTTTATTGGTCTCGGAGTTTGCTGTGTTCTGCTTGATGGGTGTCTCTGATATCTTCTGTCTGTTTTTTGGCTCTTTTTGTATCTTGATTGGCTGGCAGCATTGTGTTACTTTAATGGAGGCCTTTAGTGCAGCTTGGCTTCGGGTAAATGGACGGCTATCATTAGTTAGGAAGCTGGGTTTCATCTGGGTGCCTGGTTGGGGTATGTTTGAGCTGGAGGTATCAGGGGGGATCTGTTTGTGCCCAGGTGTTTGCCTGGCTTGTGGTGTGGAAATTTTTTTGTTTGTGAGTGCAGGCTTCCAAATGATTGACAGCCTGGTGGAATCATCTCTTCTGTTCATGCTTTCTGGTCTTTTTTCAATCTCTATGGCTTCTCTGATGACTCTGTGGCTAGGGTTTTCCATAGTGGCCAGGGTTTTGGTGCCATTGAAGTTGATGCTATGACCTGTAGCTTCCATGTGTTGGACTAGTGAGGACGTGTGTTCCAGCTTTTTGACTGCATTTTTGTGTTCATCCAGGCGGATACTTATTCTTCTATTGGTCTGTCCACATACATTGGACAGCCACATACATTGGACAGACCAATAGAAGAATAAGTTCACCATGGAAACAGAAACAAACAAACAACTGCCATTCCTAGATGTACTAATCTACAAAAAAACAGATGGCACACTAGGACACACCGTATACCAGAAGAAAACACACATCAACCGCTACCTCAACGCCCAATCCCACCGCCACCCAGCACAGATAAACTCCGTGGCTAAAACAGTAATTACTAGAACCAAACGCCTGGCAGACAAGACACACATTAAGACTGAACTATGCACCCTGACTAAAATATTGACAGCCAACGGCTTCCACAAAAGCAAAATCACCAACTTGATCCACAAAAACACACTGAGACATAATAGAGACCCAGAAGATGAACAGACCCATGGAACAGCTGTCCTGCCCTAAATAAGAGGCACTACAGACAAAATTAGTAAGATACTATACAGACACCACATCAAGACTGCCTTCAAAACAGACAGAAAAATAGCAGCCATCCTCAGAAACCCTAAAGACGAAATTGACCTGGAAAACCAAGGCATATACGAAGTCCCCTGTGCATCATGCCCGGCCACATACATTGGACAGACCAATAGAAGAATAAGCACCCGCCTGGATGAACACAAAAATGCAGTCAAAAAGCTGGAACACACTTCCTCACTAGTCCAACACATGGAAGCCACAGGTCATAGAATCAACTTCAATGGCACCAAAACCCTAGCCACTATAGAAAATCCCAGCCACAGAATCATCAGAGAAGCCATAGAGATTGAAAAAAGACCAGAAAGCATGAACAGAAGAGATGATTCCACCAGGCTGTCAATCATTTGGAAGCCTGCACTCACAAACAAAAAAAATCTCCACACCACAAGCCAGGCAAACACCTGGGCACAAACAGATCCCCCCTGATACCTCCAGCTCAAACACACACCAACCAGGCACCCAGATGAAACCCAGCTTCCTAACTAATGATAGCCGTCCATTTACCCGAAGCCAAGCTGCACTAAAGGCCTCCATTAAAGTAACACAATGCTGCCAGCCAATCAAGATACAAAAAGAGCCAAAAAACAGACAGAAGATATCAGAGACACCCATCAAGCAGAACACAGCAAACTCCGAGACCAATAAACACAGACCAAGACTCCCAACCAATCAGGATGAAGAAAAAACCATTCTGGCACAGCAATAAGCTGCCCCAAATTTAAATCTGAAACCACTGTAAAAGTCTGACCCACAGACGGACACAATACAGAAGCCTGATGATGGCAGATGAGATTCTGCTGAAATGTTGCTACAACTTTAAAAGAACTACAATGACGTGGGAAAATACCTGAACCAAGCCGAACACCATACATGTAAGTACCCGCGAAAACTTAAGACAACATATATATATATATACATACATATATATATACATACATACATACATACATACATATATATAAATATTTGATTTCATAGATTTCACAGGTACAGGTATGTAGGTCTAGGTGTGTTCAGGTCTTTTCCAGTGTAAGATTAAGAGTATCTTGGCGATGTTTCAGCAAGGTCCTACTCACCATCCTCAGGCTGGTGCTTTCGGCTTCATGCCAGTGCAAGCAGTGTGTGATCGGAGCTGCCGTCTCTCTATAAATACTGGTGGTGGGGGCTGGTGTGCTGGGCTCGTTGGTTGCACTGCTGCCTCTTGATTGGTTGATGGAGTTTATGTTGGTATAATGGGCTGTGTGATGGCCTTGTAAGTTTTGTTGTGGAGATATCCTGGATCTTGTGCTCTAATCTCCTGGGTCGTTTGTTCTGTAGTGATCTTTTTTCCATTAGCCTCTCGTGTTTGAACGGCTTGGGTAATGGGTTGTGTGATGGGCTTGTGAGTTCTTTTGTTGTGCTATCCTGGGTCCTGTGTTGTAATCTCCTGGGTTGGTTGTGTTTTGATCTCTTTTCCATTAGCCTCCTGTGTTGTAACGGCTTGGATAATGGGTTGTGTGATGACCTTGCAAGATTTATTGCTGTGGTATCCTTGGTCTTGTGCTGTGATATCCTGGGTCATTTGCTGTGTTGCAACTTCTTGAGTTCTTGTGGTGTAATTTCCTGAGTTTTCTGATGTGATATCCTGAGCAGGTGGCCATGATGTAGCATTCTGGGTTTTAGTCTAGCTTCAAGTTTGGGATCTGGGTCTGTGTTCTTGGCATGTGTCAGCTTGTTTGGTTTTGGTGTCGGGGTGTGTGACATCTGGTGAAGCAGCCATGGTCTGGTTTCTGGATGGTGGTTGTCCTTCGTTTATAGGATGGGCTTGGGCCTGGGTCTGATGAGGGGGATTGGTGGTGGTGTCCCGTGTTCTTTTGTGGAGATCTTTTTGTCCACACCACAAGCCAGGCAAACACCTGGGCACAAACAGATACCCCCTGATACCTCCAGCTCAAACACACCCCAACCAGGCACCCAGATGAAACCTAGCTTCCTAATAAATGATAGCCTTCCGTTTTCTCGGAGCCAAGCCACACTAAAAGCCTCCAATACAAGAACACAATGTTGCCAGCCAATCAAGACAAAAAAAAGCTACAAAACAGATAGAAGATATTAGAAACACCAATCAAGCAGAACACAGCAAACTCCAAGACCAATAAACACAGACCAAGACTCCCAATCAATCAGGATGAAGAAAAAAAACATTCTGGCATAGCAGTAGGCTAGCCCCAAATTTAAAACAGAAACGGCTGTGAAAGTCAGACGAACACAATACAGAAGCCTGATGATGGCAGATGAGATTCTGCCGAAACGTTGCTACAACTTTAAAAGCACAACTATAATGACGTGGGAAAATACCCGAACAAAGCTAAACCACTATTTAAAATACAAACCTCTATTTACTGTATTTGCTCCTGGGTTGCCTCACATAATCACACTGTGCGCATGCTGACATTCCAAGTGACAAACGGAGGAAAATTCTACTGGGCTCATTCAAACAGATGACATAATTTACTTTAAAACTTATTTCAAACAAGGCAAGAAAAATCAGTGAATGTTTTTTCTTCCTTTTTCTGTTTTTGTACTTATTTAGGACTGCAGCAAACAAAGGGGAAGCGATGGCGGCACGTATCTTTTCTCCAGATCCAAAATTTCTTTGCAGCTGTCTTAAAACAAAAATGATTCTGTTTGAAGCCCAGTTTTCTCTTTGGTAAGCAATGCTGAGAAAAATGGAAAGGGGCTACAAGAATTATAATGACCAGCTTTGCATTTGGAAAAAATAACAGAATAGCAAAACAGAAAACAGAATGGGAAGGTATTCTGGAGGTCTTCTAGTCCAGCCCCTTACACACACACACACACACACACACACACACACACACACACACACACTAGAATAACAGAATCGAATAGAAGTGAACTTACAAATAGTGACTAGTTGAAGTGAAAGGGGCACTGAATCAACTGCTGAGGGGAGGTTCCCATACTTACCGCCCTTGCAGCGTCTCCCTGGTCTCATGATGCCAATTGAGACCCTGGGCAAGGGACTCCTATTTGTGGCGGATGCCCCGTCCTGGGCTTGTGCAATCATGTTTTGTGAAGGTCTAACATGCAAAATCAATGGGAGAATCAGTTTTGTTTAACAACCTTGTTACTAGCTTGCCAACTAGAATGATTCGCTTAACAACAGTGGCAAGAAAGGTCATAAAATGGAGCAAACCCACTGAACAACTATCTTGCTTAGCAACTGAAATGTGGGGCTCAACTGTGGTTGTATGTTGAGGGCTTCCTGTGTATGTTTTTCCCCAAGAGGAGCCTCTGCTGTTATTCCAAGTCATTTTTGTTAAGTCCTCTAGAAACCCCTGGTTGCAATTAGCTCCAGAAACCAAATTTGGGTCAACAGCCACTTGACAAGGTCCCGGTGCCTCCTTTGCCTTCCGCATGCAGTGCCGTGAAATGCCCACCCACCATCGGGTACGTAGCATGTTCTCAGCAAAATAATTCCTGGTTGATGCTGCAGAAGGAGGAAGATTCCATAGCGAAATGTGTGCAGAAGAGATTCAACCTTTGGCAGCTCTTGAAAGAAGAGCGATTAGCACGGAATTGGCATGGACTAAATGTTGGCTAAAAGTGAAAGGAATGACGTCAAGTTTTGTGGATTTTCCTTCGTGAGATGACATCAAAACTAACCACCTAATGATTAAGGCTTTAATTTGAGAAGAGGACGAGGAATAGCAAAAGGAAGGAGAAGGAGAAGGAGGGGAGGAGGAGGAGAGGAAGGAGAAGGAAGAAATGTTAGAAGAAAATAAGGGCCAGACCAACCTACTTGGTCTTTACTGCTCTTCTGACTTCAATGAGCAGAGAGAAAAAAACCATTATCTGAATTTGATTATTTCTTTTTTCATTTTCTGCTTCATTCTGCCCAATCTCTTGTTGTCATTATGTCTCCAAGAATGGAAGCCATTATTTTATATTGCCAGATTGCCTCTTGACTGCTTTGCAAGATCATCAATATTGCTCTTGTTACAGCTGGATTTCATCCAGAGGCCTACGAGAACGAATGAGACTTCAATTACTAAATTACAATTCATCCATTTCAATAGGTTAATTATTACCAAAACAATATATAATAATGACAATGCAAACAATATCACTAAGCTAAAAGGAAAGTTTCCGTTGAATCCAGCTCAGCTTCTGGTGACCACATGAAAACCTCTGGGATGCTTGTTTTTTTTTTATCTTGTAACAAGTCTAAGCTATCACCCTGGAGTCTTCCTGATGGTCCCCATCCTCCAAAGTAATTCTTACTTATAAAACCTGAGAAGGTTTTATTGAACGATAGAATGGTAGGCCTGGAAGGAGCAGCCCCTGCCCAAAACAGGGCACCTTATACCACCTCGGACCAATGCTTGAGACCAGTCTCTTCTTCGTGCAACGCCCAGTGGTGAAGCACCCACACTTTCCGGAGGTAAGCCATTCCATTGCTCAATCGTTCTGACTGGCGGGAAATTCCTCCTCCTTGGATTTCCACCAGGGATGGGATTCAATTTTTTTTACTACCGGTTCTGTGGACGTGGCTTGGTGGGCGTGGCAGGGGAAGGATACTGTAAAATCCCCATTCCCTCCCCACCCCACTAACCTTCTTTCCAGTTCCCTTTTCCTGTGCAGGGCAACAGAAGAAGACCCAGCTGATCAGCTGGGACTCAATGGGAGGCAGAGAAGAGATGGGGACCAGTCAGAGCTGGTATTCCGAACTACTCAAAATTTCCGCTACCGGTTCTCCAGAACTGGTCAGAACCTGCTGAATTCACCACCTCTGATTTCCACCCATTATTTCAATCCCCTCTTCTCTGTGGTAGCCTTGGTGCCATGTCAACCCTGGTCCTTCTCTTTCTGAGACTAAAGGCGAAGGTTTTCCCTGTCCCGTCGTGTCCACCTCAAAGGTGGAGCCCATCCCTGTTTCTCAGCCGAAGACTCCAGCATGGTCCGAAGATGCTTTCGTGGTCGTGTGGCCAGCATCGGTGTTGCTGCAGGAAACAACCCCACTCAGAGAGCTCTTCCCCAAGGCCCCTGGAAGGCCCCTGGAAGGCCCCTGGAAGGGAATAATGGATGGAAACTGAGCTAGGAGAGATTCAACCTGGAAATGAGGAGGAGGAGGCCAACCCTGAGGCTGACCTGACCGGAGCCGTCTTGGAGCTTCAGGGCTGCCACTCTGGAGCTGAGCATCAGGGAGAGGGGCAATTGAGATAGTTGGGACTTTGTAGCCAAAACAAAATACTTCCTCTTGAGAAACAAGGGCATTCTCACCCCTGGTCTCTGGAAGGAGGAGTGATGTTACCGGACGGAGCCATGACTGGACCATGGGACTGATTGCTTGGAGAAAGGGAAAAACTGTTGCTTTTAATTAGGTGAAAACCATGGGATTCCCTCAAAGTCGGTTTTCACCAGATATGTGCCAATGTGATAGTTCTGATAAAGCCATTCTTTGCCTTGGAGTTTTGCTTGCTATCCATCTATTCCTTGGAACCCTGACAGAGAAGCTTTCTGACAGTGAGAACAATCAACCCATGGGAAGACGTTGCCTTCAGAAGTTGTGGGAGCTTCATCCCTGAAGGCTTAGAGGTGGAGACTGGACTGCCTTCTGTCAGAAATGGTGTAGGGTCTCCTGCTTGGGTAAGGCGGTTGGATTAGGTGACCTTACAAGGTCCCTTCCAGCTCTATACTTCATCTATACTAGCACCAAAGACCGTACAGTTTTACAGGTCTAGGGCCTAGTGCTTCCTTAAGAGTTTTCATTCTACCAGTGATCTTCTCTTCTACCCTTCTAGGTACCAGGAGGTCAGCTGGCCATCTTCACACTTCCTTTTAGACAAGCTTAGACTGGTTTTTATTTTTCTCTCTCCTATTCTTTCAGGGCTATTGGGGTCAGTAGTTCTGATTTTCACCAAAATATAATCAGAAAAGTTTACATTTTATGGTTTGGCTGTTGTCAGGTCACGATATAATATCTCTGAGGCTTCTGTGGGCCTGTCCCTCTGCAGATGGTTTCTGCTTTTCTCTGTGTGTCAGTGTTAAGTTTGTGTGTTCATTAGAAAGCATGCAACAGGCTGCCTACACAATGCCCAGGATTTCATTACTAGGAAGGAGGTGGGGACATGGCTTAGAATAAAACAGTTGGTAAGATTTCAAACCATTGCCTGAGAGAGAGAGAGAGAGAGAGAGAGAGAGAGAGAGGGAGAGGGAGAGGGATATTGGATGTGTTTTTCCTCTTTCCATCTCCCAATCCACATCTCATCTATTTTTAGTCAAATTTTTCTTTTCTCGTCTCACCAAGTTTAGTCTTATTCCGCTTCATTTTCAGAGAGGGAAACTGCTGATGGATAGAAAAGCAGAATTCTGATGATACCCATCCCAAACTTTCTTTCTTTCCAAAGCTCCAGGTACAAATGTGAATTTCAATACTGCTCAAATAGCCACGTGAAGCCTCCGTCATCCAGGCTACCTCACCTGGGTAGTGAAAACCCAACTCTGGTGAACCACAAGAAACATCCTTACCCCCACCACCCCAAAAACACCCTATAACCAGTCCTACCTCCTTCCTTCAATGTAAAGGGTGTTCTTTTCATGAATTCATTCGTTCGTTCATTTGTTTGTTTGTTTGTTCGTTCATTCAATCATTCATTCATTCAACTTTTATACAAACACAGTTGGCTCATGCAAGCAGAAGGCGTCTGACTGAGTTTAATTCCCCCAAATCAAAGCAGGAAACTTTTGATCTCCTTGCATCATCAACGTGGCTCTTACATGCTTTAAACCAGCTGCCTCCAACCACTCGCTTCACTGCTTGCGCAGCCTGGTTTCGAATGGACGATGGCCTGGTGCCAGGCCTCAACCTGGGAATTGAGGAGCCATGCTTTTTAGACAATATTCACAACTGCATGACACTAAAAGCAAGTGACCTCTTTGTTACGGTGTGAAAGTCACAATCAATCAGATTAACAGAGTTGGAAGGGACCTTGTGGGTCATCTAGTCCAACCCCCCGCCCAAGCGGGAGACCCTACACCATTTATGACAGAGGGCAGTCCAGGCTCTTCTTGAAAGCCTCCAGTGATGAAGCTCCCACAACTTCCGAGGGAAATTTCTGCTCCTTGGGTGGATTGTTCTCACTGTCAGAAAGTTTCTCCTTATTCCCAGGTTGAATCTCTCCTTGTTCAGCGTCCATCCATTATTCCTTGTCTGGCCTTCAGGTCCTTTGGAGAATAGCTTGACCCCTTTCTTCCTCTCTGGGGCAGCCCCTCAAATATTGGAAGGCTGCTCTCCTGTCTCCCCTGGTCCTTCTCTTGCCTAGACTAGCCAGGCCCAGTTCCTGCAACCGTTCTTCATGTGTTTTTGCCCCTCCAGCCCCCTAATCCTCCTGGTTGCTCTTCTCTGCACCCTTTCTGGAGTCTCAGTGACGAAGTGAAGAAGATCTTCTGCCAAAGACCACCCGTCTTCCTCTGTTTTTGTTTGGCGTTTGAAGAATGTGTGCACCTGTTTTGCTTTTTAATAGATTTGGGAAATGTTAGTTTGTGAAGTGAATAGGTAGCAGACTGGCAAATTCAGCCGGTTCTGGCCAGTTCTGGAGAAGCGGTAGCCGAAATTTTGAGTAGTTCAAAGAACCGGCCAATCCCGCCTCTGACTGGAGATTTTGCAGTCTCCTTCCCCTGCCACACCCACCAAGCCACGCCCCCAGAGCCGGTAGTAAAAACAATTGAGTCCCACCACCACTGGATAGGTAGGTGTTGGTTCCATGAGAAGAAGAGTGCCATGAGGACCAGTTCTGAGCTGGGATTTTGCAACAAGCCGCTTGGAAAGGAGACAAGTTGATTCTAGAGGCCTCTGGAGATTCCCAGTCATCCAGGTCCTGGTTGTCCCAAGGATGCTTTTCTTTCCAGAAGCAACTGGACTTCCCAGGGCTTTTTTTTTAAATTCAAAGAAAAAACCAGAGAGTCCAGTTGCCTCTGGGGGGAAAAAAGCACCTTTGGGACAAAGTAGGCTACAATTTGGGGTTTGGGGATTGGCAATCCTTACAGGAAAGCTGTTCCTTCCTTTGTGAGTTTTGTGAATGCTCCCTTTGAAATGTTTACCTGGATGGATGCGCAGCTTGGGCAGAAATCGTACTTTGCTGAGTGTGGAGCTCTTCCTCCCTTTCTTTGTGGGTGCCTGTATGTTGAACTATTTGTGTGTCCAGGAAAGCTCTGCATTTTGAAAGCTGTTACCTGTTTGCTTCTCCTTTTGAGAGTGATGCAATTTTATCCTTTTCTGCCTGGCTGTTAATTATCGGCTGAAAGAAGTTTAAGCAAACCTTGCAAGATTTGTATTGTCTTCTCTTGCAGCCATCATGTTGAGGGTTAAAAGGGGTTCTTGAATCTAAAATTCTTCCAACAGTAATACAGATTGCTGGATCAGATCTTCCTATTTTTATTTATGGTAATGTGCCTTGAAGCTTTCGTGCATCTGAATTAATTTACTTTCCAGGACATTGATAGATGCTAACACTGTTGTTATGCATACTACATTTTATGCAATATAGTAAAATAGGAGAAAACAATTTGGAAACCCAGTAAGATAATAATCAAACAAATAAACATAGGATCTTCTGACAAAGATTCTGAGATCAAAATGTCAATAAGGAAATTGGCTCCTGCCATTCAGCTAT
Source organism: Notechis scutatus (assembly GCF_049901735.1). NCBI lineage: Eukaryota > Metazoa > Chordata > Lepidosauria > Squamata > Elapidae > Notechis > Notechis scutatus. The sequence goes on from NC_142012.1 coordinate 4,595,733, forward strand.
GGCCAATATTTATTACCATGGACGTTTTATTTACAACTTCTATTGATGTTCACTTGTTCTGTTTTCTTTCTTTCTTTCTTTCTCGCCTCCCTCCTTCCCTCCCTCCCTCTTTCTTTCTCTTTCTTTTTTCTTCCTTTCTTTCCATCTCCTTCCTTCCCTCCATTGCCCTTTCTTTCTTTCCTTCCTTTCCTCTCTCTCCCCCTCCTTTTTTCTTTCTTTCTTTCTTTCTTTCTTTCTTTCTTTCTTTCTTTCTTTCTTTCTTTCTTTCTTTCTTTCTTTCTTTCTTTCTTTCTTTCTTTCTTTCTTTCTTTCTTTCTTTCTTTCTTATTTCTTTCTCAGAAACAGGGGTTTTCTTTCCTTAAGTGTTGAACTGTGATTAGAATTTCTTTATAGATTTCCAATTTTAATGACTGTTCACTTTGATTAACCTTTCCCATTAACGTGTTGTCATACTACATCAATAAAAGAAGACATCAAAGCCACAAGGAAGTTCCCAGGATATCATTGTCTTAATTGAATGCAGGTAAATACTTTTTTAAATCACAACAGGGCATCCAAAAACTAATCACTTTATTGCATAGTTCAATATTTATAAACTGGGGGTTGGTACATTTCTTTTCTACATTCCCTTCCCTATAAATATTATTGAAACATAGAAACTGAGAAACCTCTCAGAGGTTTTATTCCATTACTTCCAAGCCTTTCAAATTACAAATTAAAATTGGGATATTCAGCCACCAGTCCACCTGTGTCAGTGATATTTATATTGTTAGAATGTATAATTTGTAGCTATTTGCTCTCCTTTCCCTTTCCTTTCTTTCTCTTCTTCCTCTCCTCTCCTTCTCTTCCCTTCCTTTACTTTATCTTTCCCTTCACTTATCCCTTCCATTCCCTTTTCCTTCCCTTCCTTTCCCTTTCTTTATCCTTTCCTTCCCTTATCCTTCCCTTTCTCTTCCCCTTCCCTCCCCTTCCCTCGAGCAGGTATGACCTGCACACACCAAACCCTAACTCTCCAACTCATGACCCAGGCAGTTTATTCAGTAGAAGCTAATTTCCATATTTTTATGCATGATTGTTAGCTACGAAAAGACCGAAAGTATCACCTGAGTCCTACAGATCTTTTGCTCATGGCAAATATGATTGCTTTCTGTTTCCAGTCTCCTTTGAATTCCTTCCCTCCCTCTTCAAACATGAACAGCAGCCGCTCCAGAGATACAAAGCAAATTAGTCCATTAGTCTGCTATCAATCGAGCGTTATCCTCTCTGTCCCTTGTCGGTTATAACAAGCAGGAAAGTCCAGTGCACCCAAGATAATTGGTTGGTTTTTGTTTCCAAAATAGTGAATTCGTGAAAGGGGGGGGGGAAACAAGGTCCCTGTTTAAGCCAATTTGGGTCGGCTAAAAAAATTAATTGAGCCGGAAGAAGCGTCCTGTAAGTAGCAAAACATGCTTTCCAAAATAGTAGCTCTGCATATAAATTGGAAATTATGCCTTCTTTTCACCTGATATTACCAGGCCCACCCTATTATTTCATTCCTCCTACTCCTCAGGATTATTATTTTTCCACCCCCCAAGGAGAAGTCCCTATCAGAATTATTGAAAAATTATAACATCGTGCTGACAATGTGCTTGTAAGCAATCAATCAAGTGTCCTAAGGTGACAAAAAAGTTTTTCAGGCTGCTTTATTAGCTGCTGTTAACTTCCAAAGGTCGACTGGAGTCTCCATTGCAGGACCCTTTTTTAATGAACTCCATCAATTTTGGTTATATGGATCTTTCTCCTCTTTGCTCACCTCCCAGATTAACTGACATCATTAAAGGCTGGTGAGTTTGTTTGTTTTTCACTAAATAAACTGAGAAGAGTTTTGTGTCACAATATTTATTCAGTTATATTATAATTATAAACAGCTTGAGTCCTAACCCAGGACCTAGGAACTGTTAAGGTAGCATCGGAGGATATAAGCTGTTCCAAGTAGGATAGATTTTTGTAGAATCAGGGTATTCAAGTCTGATAAATTCAGAATTTCCAAATAACGAGCTAGCCCTTTAGGCTAACCGCACCAAACTTGATTGCAGGAAATACAACTTTAGCAACAGAGTGGTCAGTGCCTGGAATACTCTACCTGACTCTGGGGTTTCTTCCCCAAACCCCAAAAACTTTAACCTTAGACTGTCTACTATTGACCTCACCCCTTTCCTAAGAGGTCTGTAGGGGGCGTGCATAAGTGCACCAACGTGCCTACCGTCCCTGTCCTATTGTTTCTTTTTTTATTTTTCTTATATGTATCCATTTCATCTATTCATAACCATGTTTATTCTTATACCTGTTATCTAATACTTGCTTGACAAATAAATAAATAAAATAAATAAATAAGTATTGCTCCAAGGGCTCCAATCACAACTGAGAAAACACACGATTTCTTTTTCCAAAGTCGCTCAACTTCAATTTGTAAGTCCCGATACTTTGTGATTTTTTTCTTGCCGCATGTCTACAATTTGTGCATCACCAGGTATTGCAGTGTCAATGAACCAACCCTTTTTGTTTTCAACTATTGTTATGTCAGGTGTGTTGTGGGCCAAGTGCCTGTCAGTCTGAATTCTGAAGTCCCACAAGATCTTGACTTTTTCATTCTCCAGAACCTTCTCAACCTGATGTTCCCAGTAGTTGTTACTATATTCAAATCCAAACTTTTGGTATAGTTTCCAGTGAATGATTTTAGCAACTTGGTTATGGCGTTCTAAGTAGTCAGTTTGTGAAATTTTGCTGCATCCACTGATTAAATGGTCAACTGTTTCATCTTTCTCATTACAGAGGCGGCATTTGCTGTTGGTGCTGACATGCTGAATCTTTGCCTTCATGCAATTTGTGGCTAAGGCTTGTTCTTGAGCAGCCCAAATAAAGCCTTCGGTTTGTTTTTTCAGTATTCCCGATTTTAGCCAATTCCAAGTAATTTTTATTATTATTATTATTATTATTATTATTATTATTATTATTATTATTATTATTATTATTCACAAAAACAACAGTGTACACAGCAAACGAGATGACTATTCTGGGCTTTGTATCACAAATCACTAGTCGAACCCTTCCCAAGCATTTAGGACTGCGTGATGTATCGGTGGATTATGCGAGCAGATCCCAGTAAGGTGGCCTTTTGCAGCTGACCAATGGTGATCAGCGCCAATCGTTTTCAAGTGCTTGCCTAGGTCTTTAGGCACAGCAGCACCCAGTGTGCCAAGTATCACTGGAACCACCTGCACCGGTTTGTGTCAGAGTTTCTGCAGTTCGATTCTCAAGTCCTGATATCTGTTGACTTTTTCAAGTTGTTTCTTATCGATTCTGCTGTCACCAGGTATGGCAATGTCGACGATCCACACTTTTTTCTTCTCCACAATTATGATATCCGGGGTATTGTGTTCCAAAACTTTGCCAGTCTGTATTCAGAAGTCCCACAGTAGTTTTGCATGCTCATTTTCGACCACGTTTTCAAGCTTATGATCTCACCAATTCTTTGCTACAGGCAGATGGCAGTGATTATTATTATTATTATTATTATTATTATTATTATTATTATTATTATTATTATTATTATTATTATTATTAAAGTACACTTTAGTACCTGTCCCAAAAGCCATTTTTTTGGGAGTGGATTTTCTTGCAGAGATCCCCAGGTTAGATCCATTCCTATACAGGTAGTCCTTGACTTACAACACTTCATTTGTTTTAAGAAAACCAGCAAGCTCAGAGAACACCAAGGACCCCACAGTCCTCCTCCTCCTTCACAAACCCCACTCCTTTCCAGCACTGATGATGTTCCCTAGTTGGGTCATGAAACGTCTGCAAGAAAACCATCCAGCTCAGAGAGCACCAAGGTCCCCACAGTTCAATCCTGAGCTGCAAATAGTCTTTTCCAGTGGAATTTATTTCTTTTTTAAAGTAAAGCAAGTGCTGGAGGTTATAAATATCTTGTCTTTCTATTTCTCTCTCCTCTGGATTCCTCTGGGTTTCATTCATGAAGTTTGTTTTAAAGACTTGAGGCACGATTTATTCTCTGATAGGAGTACTTATTAAAATTCATTTGATATTGAAGCATGTGACTCTCTGTTCCTTTCCAGCTTTTAATCTGAACCCCTGAGTGAGTCCCATGTTATATATACACCAGAGATGGGATTCAGCAGGTTCTGGCCAGTTCTGGAGAACCAGTAGCAGAAATTTTGAGTAGTTCAGAGAACCAGCCAATCCTACCTCTGACTGGAGATTTTACAGTCTCCTTCCCCTGCCACGCCCACCAAGCCACGCCCACAGAACCGGTGGTAAAAAAAATGTGAGTCCCACCAGTGAAATACACATTCTTCCTAACCAGTTTCTCCTGCTTTTTCAGCTGAAATGTAAGCCATGTCCACACACAGAGGACACAAAAAAGATGGAGAAGAAGGAGAAACACGGTTATTTCATCTACCTCTCTATGTCTCTGAGAATTATGTCTATGTGATAAGATGCCGGAGTAGGAAATGGAAGAATCAGTGTTGGAAGCTGACTGGGCCAGTCACACCTCTCAGCCACAGACTGGGAAGACAACGCCAGCATTGCTCAATTCGTCTGGAAAGAACCAGCATGGTAGATTTAGAGTTAGATTTTCGATTTATTTGATTTGTCAATCGCTTACAAGATAATAGGTATAAGTAAAAACATAGTTATGAATACATGACATGGATGCATATAAGAAAAATAAAAGAAACAATAGGACAGGGACGGTAGGCACGTTGGTGCGCTTATGCACGCCCCTGCAGACCTCTTAGGAAAGGGGTGAGGTCAATAGTAGACAGTCTAAGGTTAAAGTTTTTGGGGTTTGGGGAAGAAACCACAGAGTCAGGTAGAGGATTCCAGACATTGACCACTCTGTTGCTGAAGTCATATTTTATTTTATTTTATATAATAGATTATAACCTATGATGTTCTGCAATGGGCTGGTTTTAGCTGATGCTATCCATCCATTCATTCATTCATATAGTTAGTTAGTTCATGAGTTTGTTAGTTATATCCCATCTTTATTGTTTTTACAAAATAAGTCAAGGTGAAGAACATATTGAACACACCTTCCTCCTCCTATTTTCCCCACAACAACAACTCTTTGAGCTGAGTTGGGCTGAGAGAGACTAAATGACTCAAGATCACTCAGTCAGCTTTGTGACTAAGGCAGGACTAGAACTCACCATCTCCTGGTGATTGGCCCAAAATCATCCACCCAGCTTTCGTGCCTAAGGCAGCACTAGAACTCACCATCTCCCAGTTTCTAGCCTGATACCTTAACTACTAGATCCAACCGGCTCTATGAAGAAAAAGAGAAGCAAATATTAATGTTGACTCTCTTTTCTTCTGTTTAGTGCCTTCCTTTTACCTTTTAGCAAATTCCAATTTGCCTGCAAGCCTTAGCAATTTTGCTCCCTGCTCCTCCAAAATTAAATTAAGTTAAATTAAATTAAAATTCCAGGAGTGTTGTGTTTTCACCCACCAAAAGGCCAGCTTTCCATCCATTTCAGCTGACATTTCTGCTGCCTTAAGAGATCTTTCTCGACTCTTACAATATTTCCCCATTATAAGGTAAGAAAGGATGCTAGACTCGGCAAATTGCTAATGAAAGCAATGTACAACCATTATTCATCACTTGATCAGAGTAACTGAAGCAGATTTCTTGCCACATCTAATTATGAAGAACTCTGAAACAGAGGTTTTGCCTTTAAGAGAGCTATTACCATTAGCAGTTACATATCCACAAGCTCCAGCTGTTTCCAAGCACCTTCATTCTGTTCTTCTTTGAAACTTTGCTTCTGTAGACACAATTGTCAGGCACAAACAACCGTGATTTGGCTCTTGTGATTAGCCAAAGTCAGTAACTTTATTGTTTGCCACCTATGTTACAAGAATCTCTCCAGACTGCTTACACCTGAAGGCAAAACAGAAACAATGAATGGAAACTAAGCAAGGAGAGAACCAACCTGTAACTAATGGAGAATTTACTGACAGCGAGAAGAATTAATCAGTCGAAGGGCTTATCTCTTGGAGCACATTGTGGGTGCTCCAACAATGGAAGTTTTTAAGTGAAATTTTGTGTGAAATTGTATAGAGTTTCCTGGTTGAGAAGGGGGTTGGACTAGAGGACTCTGAGGTCCCTTCCAACTCTATTATTCGGTTATTCCTTCTCCTGGGAAAGTTTCATGAATCTTGAAAGACATCAAGCTTATGTTGCTTCCTCATTTGACCCCTACTTCCAGTCTAGCTGCCAGTCTCCCAACACAATAAAGGCAATGTTGTGTTCTGTTGTGTTTACATGGTGATTTCGGTTTCAAATGACTCTTCTCTGTTTTTAACACAAAATCCAAAACAAAACATTATCCCATAAAGGACAATATTTGTGACTCAGAGTTGAAATGAGGGGTCCTTGATGCTCTTTGAACTTGGTGGTTTTCTTGCGGAGGTTTCATAACCCAACCAGGTAACGTCATCAGTGCTAGAAGGGAGCGGGGTTTGTGAAGAAGAGGGGGAGGAGCACAATGATGAGGACTGTGGGGTCCTTGGTGCTCTCTGAGCTTGGTTCTTTTCTTGCCGACGTTTCATCAACATTCAATAAAGCCACCTAATTTAATGAAGCGCCTGCAAGAAAACAGTCAAGCTCAGAGAGCACCAAGGGCCCCTCAAAACATAGGAGTCCATTTACGGAAGCCAAGTCCATCCCCTCTTGCTAAGTCCACCTTTGCTTCCCTCCTCTTGGCTTGGCCAGGCCGCCTCTGCCTCCCTGCAAGGAGGGCCAGCAGCCCCAGAGCAGCAGCAGGAGGGGCAAGGGGTCGTGCCCGGGATCTGAAGGAGAAATGGGTCCATCGTGGAAATGCCAAAATGCCTTGGGAGAATTTGGATAATGTAACCATCTGTTGGTTCATCAGACAGCATCTTAGAAGCACAACTCTGTTTAAAATGCAAGTGTGCGTATGTGCATCTGTTTATCTGTATACAGTGTATATAACACTTCCAACTGAAATGTTAGAAACTTCTTAATTAAAGAAAGGCAGCCTCAAAATTTTGTGTGGTGAGCACACAGGAAAAATGGCGAACATGTCAAAGAGACATTTAAGCGCCATAGTTCAGATATTCGGGTGGACCACACATAAGGCAAAGGTACGGACTTCCCCCATCCAATTGTACCCGACTCTGGGGGCTCATCTCGGTTTCTTAGCCGAGGGAGCCAGCCTGACCTCCTAAAGACACTTCCATGGTCATTTGGCCAGCCTGACAATATGCCAAGGCTTACAGAACGTTTTGATCTTCCCACCAAAGTGATACCTATATATCTAGTTGTATTTGCATGTTTTCAAACTGCTAGGTTGACATACATACATACATACATACATGCATGCATACTGCATGCATGCATATCAACGTTCCAGAGATCAATCCATCCATCTATGCATCTATGCATCCATCCTGCATCCATGCTTCCATGTGCCCATCCATGCATCCGTCTGTCCACCCGTCCGTCCATCCATCCATCCATCCATCCATCCGCTTGTTCATTCTAAAACTCTAAAGATAAAGGTTTCCCTTGTTCAGTCACATCCACCTCTAGGGGGTGCTACACACCTTCGTTTCTTAGCCAAGAGAGCCAATGTTGTCTGAAGACACATCCACAGTCATGTGGCCAGCACGGCTATACAATGAAAGGCACAGAACACTGTTCCCTTCTCATCAAAGTGGCACCTATTTATCTAGTCACATTTGCATGCTTTTTTAAATTTATTTTTCATTTATTTGATTTGTCAATCGCTTACAAGATAATGGGTATAAGTATAAACATGAATAAGAATACAGGAAATAGGTAGGAATAAATGGGGACAATAGGACAGGGACAGGAGGCCCGATGGTGCACTTATTTATTATTTAGCACCATTTTGAACTGCTAGGTGAGCAGGAGTTGGGCCAAGTAATGGGAGTTCACTCCATCATGCAGTGGCTGAGTCTCGAACCTGAGCTGACCAGCTCACCATCTTTAATCACTGAACCATCACAGCCCCTCTTCTATAAATCTAAAGAATCTTTGCCATTCTCTATTTTGTTCCTGGCTAAAATGGGGTATAGCTTCTGCCTTGCCACCATCTTGTGTATATTTAGGAAAAACAAATGCTGGCGACCCTCACTGAAAATAGATACCAATACAATAATCCAAATTAATTAATGCTCTTATCCACATGCATTTGTAAATTTCAGTAAATACAACTTTTTCCAGGATGGAGAACCCAGCATGCTCCATGTCATTTTTAAAGATAAAAAGCATACCAAAGAGTTAATTCAGTGCCAAGAACATTCAAACCTCACTGTTAAAAAAAATTGCAATCTGCTGTTTTTGCTTAGATTTACTTCCTTCTTTATTCACATTGCTTACATCTCAATATCTCTCTATGTTGCTTGTAGGTAAATTATTTATGTATTTATTTATTGTGAAGTCCTTGGTGCTCTCTGAACTTGGTTGTTTACTTGCAGACATTTCATTACTCAACTAGGTAACATCATCAGCACGAGATTTATTTATCCAATTTATACAGCCATCCATCTCAAACATATGTCTCTGGGAAGTTAACAGAGAATAAAAACAAGGCAGAAAATACCGTAGAGAAAAAATACATAACAAGTATTTGAGCGGAAATGAAATCTATAGCACAGCCGACATAACCAAGAGATGGGACCACCCACCCTCCCCGGGCTGAGCAATAAAACCAGGTTTTTGGTGTTTTAGGAAAATCTTACATTGGGAAGAAGTTTAATCTATGACAGAACGAAGTTCTACAGGATAGGCGTTGCAAAATAAAAGGTTGTCTAAGAAGACAGTGGCCATAGAGGAGGAATAGAGAAGCTGGAAAACAGTTCCTTGGAATTCTCCTCTAGACCAGGAGAGAGAGCCCAGGATTGCCCACAAGCACTCCATGCAGCAGTCTCGGGTAACTTTCAGGGCATTTGCATCCAAGCCATGGTTCCATGCCTGATTTTCAAGCTATTTGGAAACTGCAAAGAGCTGCAGTGGCGCAGTGGTTAGAGTGCAATTTGGCAGTTCGAATCCCACCAGGCTCAAGGTTGACTCAGCCTTCCATCCTTCTGAGGTAGGTAAAATGAGGACCCAGGTTGTTGGGGGTCAGAGGTTGCCTCTTCACCGTGCTGTAAAAGCATGGTGAAGTGGTATATAAGTCTAAGTGCTGTTGCTATTTCAACTGGTGCAGAACGCATCAGTGTGGGAAGTTGTTGGGGGCCCTTGGGGGGCCCATGTTACAACACTGTTCCATGAGCTGCACCAGCTGCTGGTTTCCTTCAGGGTACAATTCAAAATGTTGACCGTCTATGGAAATTCTCATTGATCCAGGCCATGGTTGCCCCCAAGGTGCTTATCCAAAGTCAACTGGACTTTGTTGGGGTTTTTTCTTTACTTCTCAGTTCTGACTGAGTGGTGGCGAATGGAAGGATTTGTGGAAGACTGCAAAGAATAGGAATCCTTTCCATTCCTCACCACTCAGTCACAACCGAAGGCCCAAAGGAGCTTTTTTCAAGAGGCAACTGGACTTTCTTGTTCTTTCTTTGAAGATGTTTCGCTTCTCACTCAAGAAGCTTCTTCAGCTCCAACAGGATGGTGGGGAATGGAAGGATTGATATTCCTTTCAGAGAGCTGGTCATTTCCATTATCTTAGCGAATGACCAGCTGTCTGCAAGGAATATCAACCCTCAAACGTCTTCAAAGAAAAACCAGAAAGTCCAGTTGCCTCCTGGAAAAAAGCACCTGTAGCACAACCAGGACCTGGATGATGGAGCATCTCCCTAGACATTCAGAACTGAAGAATCTTCTTGGATGAGAAGCGAAATGCTTTCAAGGAAAAAAACCCAGCTGGTCCAGCTGTCTTTTGGAGAAACGCCAAGGGGGTCCAGGAATCCCAGCTGGGGGGGGGATCCAGGAGGAGAGTTTTGCCTCCCTGGCTCCCTCCTTTTGGAACATTGTGAGACCTTCCGCCCTTCTGGGAAGATCTGAAGACCTGGCTCGGCCAGGAGGCCGATGGGTGAAGACAAGAGCCCACCCTCTCCCGGGGGCATCCTCCTCCTTTCCTCCTCTTTTAATTGTAAATTATTACTACTGCTATGATGATGATTCATTCAATCAATGTTTCCTTGGCTTTAAATGTTTGTAGGATCCCCTAGGTGAGATAAGTGGCAAACAGGTCGAACAAAACTAACAAATAATTGTGCAAAAAAATAGAAAAAGAAGATAAGCAGATTTCTCTGGAAGTGCCTCCTTCACATTGGCTTCATTTCTGATCAGGTTTCTTGTCTTTGGCCTCCATTCAGAGCAGCCTCAAAGTCAATGCTCCATTAGCATGAAGTCTGTGACAGGCTGAGCAGCCATCGCTGCGAGGCCTGGCAGCAACTTTCAGAGTTTGCTCATCTTCTCCTATCATGGCTGGGTATGATAATTGACCTCTTGGAGGAAACCGCTTCAGAATTTTGATATATTAATTGTGGATCTATACTCCTCAGAATCAATTGGAAATGAATAGACTAGAAGAACAGAGTAGGAAGGGACCTTGGAGGTCTTCTAGTCCAACCCCCTGCTCAGGTAGGAAACTCTATACCACTGTCCAGGCTTTTCTTGAAAGCCTCCAGAGATGGAGCACCCACGACTTCTGGAGGAAAGCCCTTCCATTCGTTGATTGTCCTCACTGTCAGATAGTGTAGAAGCAACCTTCTACAATGCTGTAGCAAATCTGGGACTAGAACAACTAGTAACCAACAATACTAGACTTAACAACTGCCTCGATCTCATCTTCTACAATAGTTTGAATTCAATTTATGGAATACAAATTAAAGAATCCTTTTCCAACAGTGACCACAACATGATTGACTTTTGTCTCAACATACATCCACACAAAAATCATCACAACAGAATCCCCAATTATAACTTCAAAAAAGGCAACTATGATCTTATAGACAACAATCTCTCATCCCTTGATTGGCAATTTCTGTTCACTGGATGCAATACTGTTGAAGACCATTACAACATATTTTTACTTGAAGTCAAAAGAGTCATCAAACTATATGTACCAATAACAACCCCCAAAACCAGAAAAAAAAACAGATTACCCATAACAATAAGGAAGCTTCAGTCCAAAAAAAGATCACTTTGGCGGAAAAACAAATCTGGTCATGTTGTCAACTTCAAAAGTCGACACAAAAATTTATGCCACCAGAAAAAGACTGAATGCACCAATTATCACATTAAACAAGAGGAAAACCTTTTATGCACCAGTTCCACCCATGCTTTCTACAATTTTGTAAACAACAAACTAAAAGACTCAACGTCCATCCAACCCCTGATAGAACCTAATGGTAAAGACTGCAAAGAGGACACCATTAAAGCCAACCTCTTTAACACGTTCTTTGGCTCAGTATTTGTAAACAGCAATGGATCATGCCCAGTATTTCCTAGTCGAACCACAGACAACTACAATGATCTAATACATATCGATTTTACAGAAGACAATGTTGAAAAAGCACTATGCAATCTAAAACCATCCCTATCTATTGGACTGGACAGAATATGTGCCTACTTCTTAAAAAAGCTATCCACTGCCATAGCCGAACCTCTAAGCATAATCTGAAAAATCTTTCAGGACCAGCTCCTTGCCAAAATTATGGTCACAAGCCACGGTCATCCCCATCTTCAAAAAGGGAGACCCCAGCCTAGTTGAAAATTACAGAGCAATCTCTTTATGTTGCGTCACCTGTAAAGTCATAGAATCAATTATTAACCAATCCATCATCCTCCACTTAGAAACAAACAACCTACTTTCTCTAATAAATAATTTGGTTTCAGAAAAAAACTATCCTGCAATCTGCAACTCTTACACTGCAAAAACATATGGACTACACAACTCGATCAGGGCAAAGCAATAGACTCAATCTACATAGACTTCTGTAAAGCCTTTGATTCAGTGGTACATGAATAAACTACTCCTAAAACTAAAATCTTACGGTATCTCTGGACACCTGCATAACTGGATAGAAGCATTCCTGTCAAACAGACAACAAATGGTCAACATTGGGAGCGTCCTATCAAATTCTGTACCTGTCAACAGTGGTGTCCCCCAAGGCAGTGTTCTAGGATCAACTCTTTTCATACTCTACATAAATGACCTCTGTGATCATATTAAGAGCAATTGCGTTCTCTTTGCTGATGATGTAAAGCTATTCAACACCACAGACAATACTGCTACCCTTCAAAAAGACCTCGACTATGTATCAGAATGGTCAAACAAATGGCAACTTCAAATCTCAACAAATAAATGCTCTGTCTTACATATTGGCAAAAAAATCAGAAAATAAAATACAGGCTGAATAGTCAAGACCTTGTTGATGATCCAAACTCTGTCAAGGACCTTGGAGTACTCATCTCTAATGATCTAAGTGCTAGAGCCCACTGTAACTGCATAACCAAAAAGGCATTAAGAGTTGTTAACCTAATCTTATGTAGCTTTTTCTCTGGTTATATCACACTACTAATGAGAGCATACAAAACATTTGCTAGACCAATACTTGAATACAGCTCATCAGTCTGGAACCTGCATTATGTATCTGATATTAACACAATTGAAAAAGTCCAGAAATATTTCACAAGAAGAGTTCTCAACTCCTCTACTCGTTGCAGAATACCTTATGCCACCAGATTTGAAATTCTAGACCGAGAAAACCTTGAATTATGCCACCTTCGGTCCGATCTAAGTATAGTATATAAAATCATACATTGCAATGTCCTACCTGTCAATGAATACTTCAGCTTCAACCATAACAACACACGAGCACACAATAGATACAAACTCAAGGTTAATTGCACCAAATTTGATTGCAGGAAATACGACTTCAGCAACAGAGTGGTCAATGTCTGGAATATTCTACCTGACTCTGTGGTTTCTTCCCCAAACCCCAAAAACTTTAACCTCAGACTGTCTACTATTGACCTCACCCCTTTCCTAAGAGGTCTGTAGGGGGCCTGCATAAGCGCACCACTATCATGCCTACCATCCCTGTCCTATTGTTTCTTTTTTTATTTTTCTTATATGTATCCATTTCATGTATCCATAACTATGTTTTTACTTATACCTGTTATCTTATAATTGCTTGACAAAATTAATTAATTAATTGATTGATTGATTGATTGATTGATTGATAGTTCCAGGTTGTGTCTCTCCTTGGTTAGTTTCTGCCCATTGTTTCTTGTTGTGCCTTCAGGGGCTTTGGAGGACAGATTGGTTCCCCCTCTATCATGCCCCCATCCCTCAGTCCTTCTTTTCACTAGACTAGACCTCCCCAGTTCCTGCAACCCTTCTTGATATGTTTTAGCCATCAGGCCCCTAATAATCTTCTTGGTTGCTCTTCTCTGCACTCTTTCTAGAGTCTCCACATCTTTTTTACATGGTGGTGACTAAAATTGGATGCAGTATTCTAAGTGTAGTCTTGCTAAGGCCTTATAAAACGGTATTAACACTTCATGTGAATAGAATAGAATAGAAAATGGAATGGAACCTTGGAGGTCTTCTAGTCCACCCCCCGCCCTGCTCAAGTAGGAGAATCTATACCACCTCAGACAAGTGACTGTCCAGTCTCTTCTTAAAAACCTCCAGTGATTCTGAACAGAATTAACAGATTCACAGACTCTGGATTCTGTCCTTCTGTTAATGCAGCCTGGAACTGTGTTGGCTAAAATCTACTGTGAATCATCCGCATCTTCAACCCACCACATGGGACCACCTGCTATTAAAGGGGCGTGTATCTTCCTATTTCCTACTAGCATACACACCTAACCACAACCTTTGCTTGTCTGTTTATCCATCAACGCCTGAACCAACCAGGGCAATGTCGCACATGTGTATCACATCTTGCCCATTTACTAAACACTCCAGTTATCCTCCCGGGTGCTTTACTTCAAATGGGTACCACTGTTATCACCTTCACCACTTGAAAGTCAGCCCCATATTCACCCAAAAACATTCTGTATGTCAAGCCTGTTCCCTTTATTATATCCTTTTAGTACATCAACAAAGATGGGGGGGGAAAAACCCACCCCGCTTCTTTTTATTCTCACATTTCAACGTTTCTCAGTAATCTGCTGAAAAGCAAAATTTGTTCTTCTGTTCCCTGTCTAGCTGGAAAAAAACACCCTCACTTCTCTTCCAAAATTTGGCTCATTGTTATTTCTTAGACATTTCCAAATCAGAATTCTGCCAAATGCCTCCCCAGACATATTTAACAAACTAATTTCCTAATTAGCCCCCCATTTACTCCTTTCCTTCTATATATGGAACAATAATGACTCTCGTCCCCTCATCAGACACAAGTGCAATCTTCACTCCCACGCTGAACACAGCCACACTTGTGTGAGCAAATTGCATTGTAGTTAAGATATTTATTCGGCTACACCATCTCTACTCATTTCTCCAATATCCTTTCCTGAAGTTTATTTTAGAAGCATGAACCTTATTAAATTCCAGTTTAGTGCAGCCGTAGATTCTGTTTTGGTCCAAAGATGGGAGGGCTGAGGGTTCAACTTAGCCAGCTGTTGCTCCTTTTAATACCAAGTATGTATATAAAGGAAGGCCGTGCTGTGCCATCAAGTCCTGGAGTAGTGAAGACCGTTTTCAAGGCTTGCAGCCAATGGTTTGAATTCCCCCGCTGATTGTGATTGTGATTATGTGTTTAACGTAGGAGAGAAAGAGTATTGGTGTCTTTGGATTTTGGGTTGTTGGAGAAGACCATGACCAGACACAGGGCAGGAAACAGCCAAGGAGGCTCCACCCCCATTTGCACCACTCAGGGGATCCTGAGGACACAGACAAACCTCCAGGTGGCCTCAACGCCCCTCTAAGAGGATGCAGATGACCAGATGTGTCTGCAAGGAGGATAAATCCTACCCATTTCGCCCCCCTATATCCAGCCAGAGCTGAAGAAGCTTCTTGGATGAGAAGTGAAATGTCTTCAAAACCAGAATGCCCAGTTGCCTCCTGAGAAAAAAGCACCTCTGGGACAAGCAGAATGACTGAGCCTCTCCATAACTCTAGGTAAGTCTGTGTGACCATCCCAGACCAACCCAAACCCCCAAACACCAGACAATTCCTGGAAGTCTAGCATTCTGACAAACCGGGCATCAACAGACACATAGACATAAACAATATCTATAAACCATTCAAAGGACTACACCCCCCAAAAAAAAGGATCAGAAAGACCAGAAAGACCCCTCCCCGTGACTAATGAACACCCAGACAAGTATTAACAACAAGGTCAGACCCACAATCAAGAAATAAACAATACTGCAACGAAGGAGCTGCCAAACAAGGCAACAGCGAACAGCCCAAGGAAAGAACCTCCATGGTCCCTCCCACCAGCACTGATACGGCCAACCACTAGAATATAAATTGGGAGAAAAAGCCACTCCCTTGCAGGCACCGATGATGTTACCTAGTTGGGTAAGGAAATGTCTGCAAGAAAACAACCAAGCTCAGAGAGCACCCAGGACCCCACAGTTCAACCCTGAGCTACAAATATTCTCCTTTATAGATACTCTGAGAAAAAGAAGAAGATGATAAAAAAAATCAAACCTTATTTCACAGGGAAAGAAAAGTTCAGGGGGAAAAAAACTACAAGGCCGAGTTTAGCCTGTCATAATTCTTACGTGCAAGGCTTCAAACTTAAATAGAGAGAGGCTGGGTGAACCCTAACCGGCTCTGTAAAATATAATGAAGTACAGATTTGATTTATCAACCTTAGCAAAATGAAACAGACAGCTCAGAAAGCTTGAACTAATTGAAGGATGTAGTTTGTTTATTACTTCCTCAGGAAACTTCAGTTGCTTTAATTAAATGGATGGGTAGATGGGCTGGAGGATAAACAATGGAGAAGGCAACAATCAAACATAGCCAATTAATTTTCTATTACTTTTTGGCATATGACTTTATTAAAATATCAGAATAAGAAATAAAACATTTTTATATTTAAAAATAAATAAATAAGACCGTTCAATGGTATTTGAGGTCATTCAGTGATGTTTCTGAGAAGAACAGAGCACATAGGGCTGGAAGGGACCCCGGATATCAGCTAGTCCATCCCCGTGTCCACAGCAGGAGATCTTGCACCATCTCAGTCTTTTGGGGAAAGCTCCAGCAATTGGTCAACAGACGGATATGAAGATTAGGGTGACAGTAAAGGAGACTCTGTGTAGCTCAGGGTTGACATGAGGGCTCCTTGGTGCTCTCTGAGCTTGGTGGTTTTCTTGCAGACGTTTCATTTCCCTCACGAGGTAATGGGCACAAAGAGGATTAGAGGGCTGGAGGCTAAAATAGATGAAGAACGACTGCAGGAATTGGGTTTGGCTAGTCTAGAGAACAGAAGGACCAGGGGGGACATGACAGCAGCGTCCTGATATTTGAGGGCTGCCACAAAGAAGAGGGAGTCAAACTATTCCCCAAAGCACCTCAAGGCAGGACAAGAAATAATGGATGGAAACTATTCAGGGAGAGAAGCAACCTAGAACTAAGGAGGAATTACAGTGAGAACAATGAATAACTGGAACGGCTGGTCTCCAGAAGTTGAGGATGCTCCATCACTGGAGGCTTTCAAGAAGAGACTGGACAGCCATTTGTCTTGAATGGTGTAGGGTCTCCTGCTTGTGCAGGGGGCTGGACTAGAACAGTGGTCGCCAACTGGTGGGCTGTGATAAAATTTTGCTGGGCCGCAGAGAAATCTCACCCCCAGAGCAGCCCCACAAAGCAATTAATCCAGGTTGCACAGAAACACAAGGCTGCTCAGCGGGAACCCTCCCCGCCCACTCACTCTTTACCCAACAAACTTGCCTGCTAAATTGCTATTTTTCCTTTTTCCGACCATCATCTGTTCTGCTGTGCCAGGAGATTTAGATTAGCTAGGAAGCATGAAATGGTTGGATTTCTTGCTTTCTAGATAGTCTTTAAATCTTCGGCTCAGCACAGCTGAACCTTCCTTAGGACTGAAGGTTTGCTTGCAAGCAAATTCAGTGCAGACTCACAGCAAACAAATGTGAGAGTCTGAGCTAGCTGATGGCAGATAGATAGAGCACTGAATGATTCTGTGAGCAACTCAATCTGCCTGCTTTGCCTGATTTTGGATAAAAGTTACTCTTTTTTAAAATAAAAAATTCAATATTGACATTCATGATATGTTGTGAGTTAATTTTGTGAGTTTGCTTGCAAGCAAATTTTGTGACAGACTGAGCTAGCCAATGGCAGATAAATAGATCTCTGAATGAATCTCTGATTCTGTGAGCAACTCAATCTGCCTGCCTGCTTTGCCTGATTTTGGGTAAAATTTGCTCTTTTTTTCTAAAAACATTCAATATTTATATAAATATGTATAATATTTACATACAAGCCATGCCCAGCCAGTCACATGACCACTATACCACACCCACAAATGTTGGCGACCCCTGGACTAGAAGACCTCCAAGGTCCCTTCCAACTCTTCTGGCCTGTTCCAAATTAACAAGGAAGCAGTATACAACCTCGATGCATTACTTCCTCAATTTTAAACTATTTAATTCTTTCTTAGTCCATTCAGATGGTTGTTTTTCGCCCATCGAACAAATTCTCCAAAGACAGAATGCAGCCTTGTACACCCATAGGTTCAAAGGCAATTCAACATTTGTTATAAATTAAGCGTATTTGTCTATACCTTTAAAATATCTTGTATTATTAAGCAACGCTGGGCATCACATTTGAATTCCTTCAGCTTTTCTCATTGTCCATTGGATTTGATTGTCAGCTTGTATATTTGATAGTTCTAGTTCTATGCGTTCTATGTAGATCAGGTATAATTGTTTGATAGTTTGGGCATTTTTTTAGTATGGGCTTTTTGGATATTAGCATATAAATTGATATTTATTTTTTAGTACCTGGTGCACTCTTGTGTTTTCCGTGACTGCTTACGAACCACAACTTGCATTTTTAAAAGTATCCCTTTACAGCAGGGGTGTCCAACCTTGCCAACTTTAAGACAACAACTCCAAGAATTTCCCAATCTTCATAGCTTGCTGGGGAATTCTGGGAGTTGAAGTACATGGATCTTAAAGTTGGCAAGGATAGACACCTGTTTTACAGCATAAGATCTTTAGCAACAAGTTTGCTATCAGTAATATTTTCTATTAACTTTATATTCCAAAACACTTGGTGCTACTATGACTTACTTAATAAACATTTATTCATTTTATCCATTTGGGGATCTTTTAAATAGAGTTCTCCTTCCATATATTTGTGCCATTTCTTTTTTTATCTTCTTGTCCAGTAAATCTTTGCTTTTTATTGTTCTCCTCTTTCAATTTTCCATTCTCACTGTTATCTTTACTTTCTACTTCTTCAGCAATATTCAACAGATCCTCCGACAGCCATTTCATCATCTTCTTTTCCTGGTTGTATTCTTGTAGTATTTTTACTTGCTTCATTCTTAATGATACCATGAATTTTACCACAGGGTTCTTCAAAGCACTCTATTTGTCAAATTTATCCATTAAATACCTCCTTTATCTTCATTGTATAAAACTACGGCATTTTGCTGAGGGAGTGTCTTTGTAGCTGGATGATTTTATTGGTTTTCTCTGATTTAAGTTATAAGTTTGCAAGAAATCAGTCCAAGATCCAAGCCATTGTCAACACTGGCTCTCTTGTTTTCGCTGATGGAATTCAGCTTTCCTGTCTTGGTTGGCAGGCAATCTAGTTAATTTTATTTGGTATTGTTCATCGAGTGATGTCTATAGAAAGAATCGTTTTATTGAAGGAAGGTGTTTGCTATAAAGATTGAATTTTCCCGACAGGCCTCTATTACCTTCTCTCTTGCTTCATTTCATATACTGAGATCACATTTCCCCATTATTTCATATACTGTCATACTGCCAATATTATTCTAAGCCTTTTTTGGTGGAAAGGGTGCAAAGTGACCCATTCCGATTCATTTCAGAGCAGTCATTCATGGAATAACAATGTTCAGTCAACATTTGTTTATTTCTAGAACTTAGAAGATAGAAGAACAGAATTGGAAAGGATGCATTAAAAAACGGAAGTGGGACGTCTCTTTGGATCCCTTCAGATGGAACCTAGCAGCCTCCACTCCTTGGACTCATTATGCCCAGTCAGAAAACAAATGTTGAGAGATGTTATTTTATGATTTACACGAGACCTTTTTGTGCAACGAATGCTGTGGAGATACACACAACAAAGGCTTAGGCCTTCGGGGAATACTATCCAATTGTTAGAAACAAATCAGCTTAGTATCTTAAGGAAAAGCCTTAAGATGTTAGCACTAAGTATTAAGAATCAGCCGAGGCTATTTGGAAGGGACCTTGAAGATCTTCTAGTCTAACCCCTTGCTTAAACAGGAGATCCTATACCATTTCAGACATGAGGATGTCCAGTCTCTTCTTAAAAATCACCAGGGTTAGGGAGCAACCACAACTTCTGGCGCTGAGACCTTCCACAGGTTGATGTTTCCCACTGTTTGGAAGTTTCTCCTTACTTTCAGGTTGCTTCTCTCCTTGATGAGTTTCCGTCCATTGTTTCTTGTCCTGCCTTCATGGGCTTTGGCGAAGAGGTTGACCCCTAAATCTTCTTTGGGGCAGCCCCTGAGATACTGGACCTCTGCTATCATGTCCCCCCTGGTCCTAATAACTAGCCATACCCAATTCCTGCAACTGTTCTTCATATGTTTTAGTCTTTAGTCTGTCTTCTCTGCACTGTTTCCAGAATTTATATATACATGTGTTGTGGCTCTGAGGTTTGAGCCTGCTTTATTAGAGGACGAAGACTCGGACAGTGGGGAAGAGGAGGTTTTGGAAATGCCTTCCTCCCCAGGACCTTCCTCTTCGGCAATGCCTTCCTCCCTGATTGTGCCTCAGGTGTCGGCAGATAACCGGGAGGGAAGACCTGAGGCTAATCAGGAAAAGGAGGAGGGCGTATCAGAGTCTCTGACTGAGAATCCAGCAGAGGAATGCTGGCTTGATGCGAGGCAACGTCGTAGGCAAAAGTGCGAGCTGCAACACAGAAAGAAGGGACGAATCAGAGACTGAGCTGAGGGACTGACACGCCCCACAGGGAATAAAAGTGGGTGTGTTCGCTCTGGGAACTTGTTCGGGACAACATGTTACTTAGTGAGAGAAGCTTCGGTGTGTATTCTGTGTTGTGGCAGCTTGTGTGATCTGGTCGGACTTGGCAGACAGCGTGTGAGAGACTGCCAAGAACTTTATCGGCTCAAAGGAGTTAACTCCATAATTGCTGGATTTGCTTGCCTGTTTGTATTCAGTTGGAAATTTCACCTCGTTTGTACAGGTGAGACATAACATACATGTATGTATGTATGATGTATGTATGTATGTATACACACACACAGAGAGAGATAGAGAGAGATAGACTGAGAGACATACATAGAGATAGACATACATAGAGATAGATAGATAGATAGATAGATAGATAGATAGATAGATAGATAGATAGATAGATAGATAGATAGACAGACATGGATGGATGGATAGATCGATAAATCGATAGATCGATAGATTGATAGATAGGCAGGCAGGTAGGGACAGACAGACAGACAGACTTGGAAGGATGGAGAGAGATGGGGGACATGGATAGATAGATAGATAGATAGATAGATAGATAGATAGATAGATAGATAGATAGATAGATAGATAGACAGACAGACAGACAGACAGACAGACACAGAATACATACATGCATAAATACAGAATTTATCTATTTGTATCCCATCATTATTGTTTTTAAAATCAGCTCAAGGCAGTGAGTATATCCAACACACCTTCATCCTCTATTTTCTCCACAACAGCCCTGTGAGGTGGGTTGGGCTGAGAGAGAAGGATTGGCAAGGTCACCCAGCCAGTTTTCAGGGGAAACCACTAGTCCATAAAGAGACCAAACCGCACTCACTTCCAGCTCTGAGGTGGTTTCCTGGTTGGATAATGAAATGTCTGCAAGAAGCTCAGAGAGCACCAAGGATCCCTCATTCCATTCTTCTTTACAAATCTTCTCCCCCCCCCCACCCCCCGCTTTTTGGCAAGGCCAGATTTAGCCCCAGAGAAGGCATCCAACAAATTAGTCGTTTTCTCTTGTCCAGGAGAATGCTGCATGCATTAACATTTTTAAAAAGTAGTTTTTGAAATGGATCATTATAGTTATTTGAAAGAAGCATCTTAGAACTTTCTGGCCTGTTAAGGTTCTTGCAATTCTAAAAGATACTTCTTGATTTTTCACAGGAAAACTTTGTTTGGCAAGCAGCCAGCCAGAGCAATCTTTATCTCCTCCTCCCCCAATTTATCTCTTTTTTGCTGCTTACCAGTAAGGAAGATGAAAAGAGCATCGATCACACCCATTATTGCTGTTTTACAATGAAGAATCGACCTTCCATAACCTTTAAGTAATCGATGGCCCTGCTCTCAGGATTTTCTTTGTCAATCTTGACCTAATAATACTGATTGCACGGGCCAACTTTGAAAACTACAAGAAAGAGATTAACAGTAGAAAGCAGAACAAGGCTGCCAAGTACAGTAGCACTAATTCCTTTTCAGTGCAAGACAGAAAGAGTAAGCTTGGGGGGGGGTTGGGCAGGCTTAAGAAAAGACAAGATACCTTCCCACGATTGCTCCAATATGTGTGGGAACCCAGGAGGATGTTCCATCAACAACTTCATAAAAGATCTAGATGAGGGAATGGAAGGGGTGCTCATCAAATTTGCTGGATTGCAAAATAGACTCAAGACTACCTACTTTGGTAGATAGACTCAAGATTCAGAAATATCCTGAGGGACTTGAGCACTGGGCTCTATCCAAGAAGATGCAGTGCAGTGATGAGCAAAGTAAGGTCCTCTGCTTAGACAGGGAAAACTAAATGCACAGGTGTAGAGTAGGTGATACCTGGCTCAACAGTGGTACCCGTGAGAGGGATCTAAATGTCCTGGCGGACAACCACTGGAGTATGAACCTAGCAGTGTGTTACAGCTGCCAGAAAAAGCCAACATAGTCCTTGGCTGCATCAACAGAAGGATAGCATCAAGATCACTAGAAGTGATAGTGCTGTTCTATATTGCACCGATGAGACCACACTTAGAATACTGCAACCAGTTCTGGTCACCATGATACAAAAGAGATGCTGAAAGAAAGAGGGCGGAGAAGAGCAACAAAGACAAGAAGAGATCTGGAGGCGAAACATATGATGAAAGGTTAAGGGAAGTAGGTATCTCTAACCTAACAAAGAGACGATTAGGGGAGGCATGATAGAAGTCTTCCAGTATTTGAGGGGCTGCCATAGTGAAGCGGGGGGGGGTCAAGCTATTCTCCAAGGCACCTGAAGGCAGCGCAAGAAGCAATGGGTGGAATCTCCTCAGAGGGACATCCAACCTGGAAAGGAGAAGAATTTTCCTGACAGCGAGGACAATTAATCCGTGGAAGAGTTGGCCTCCGGGAACTGTGGGTGCTCCATCATTGGAAGTTTTTCAGAAAAGGTTGTCTGGGATGGTATAAGGTTTCCTGCCTTGAGCAGGGGGTTGGACTAGAAGACCTCCAAGGGTTCTTCCAGCTCTCTGATGGTAGGACGCTTCTCTCTTCCCTGATGGTCCCGTTTTCCCATTTGAAGGATGATATAGCACCGTGGGGAAAACGGGGAGGAGGAACTGAAGAAGCTTCTTGGATGAGAAGTGAAACGTCTTCCAGGAAAAACAGTTGCCTCTTGAAAAAGCACTTTGAGGTCACCTTGGCCTCACTTTCCATGAGAAACCTACATTCAGCTCTCTTTCTCCTCCAGGGTCCCAGTCCAAATCCCCCAGTTTAGAACAGACATTGTGCCACTCCTAGTAAATGGACAGGAAATGGTCTCTTTTGAGGAGGGTTGTTTTCCTTCTTAGAGTCTGTGCATCCGCCAGTTTCTCTGATTTGTAGCCCACGCTGTGGGCCATGCTGAAAAAAATGAACTTGCGCTATTAATATTTCAGTTGAATCTTTGCTTTTGATTTCTGCAAATCAAATGTCTCCCAGCTCAGCACTTCAAAGGGTTCTCCTTGCAGGAGTGTGTGTGGAAATGTTCTTGATCTGGGGCCATGTTTGGTTTAGATGAGAAGCTTCCTCAAGAGCCATGATGGTGATGTACCTAAAAGTATTTACTTTTTTTTTTTTTTTTTTTTTAGCTAGAAGCAGGTGGACACCTCTGTGTCTCATGGCCAATTGTATCTGAAATGCCAAGAGTTGCATGAAAGTTTTAAATTGTTCTCTCCCATGCATGCCATCGATTTACTTAAGTATTAGCAAATCCTCTTTAAAATACCTCACATTAATTTCCATCTCTTTCTACTTCATAATGCCCAGACACAACTGGAAAGGGATGAAAATTAATCAAGGAGAGACACAACCAAGAACTAAGGAGGAATTTCCTGACAGAACAATTATCCAGTGGAACGACTTGCCTCCAGAAGTTGTGGCTGCTCCATCACTGGAGGTCATCTAGCCCAACCCCCTGCCCAAGCGGGAGTCCCTACACCATTTCTGACAGATGGCAGTCCAGTCTCTTCTTGAAGGTCTCAACTGATGAAGCTCCCACAACTTCCGAAGGCAACTCCTGTTCCATGGGTTGATTGTTCTCACTGTCAGAAAGTTTCTCCTTATTTCCAGGTTGAATCTCTCCTTGTTTGGTTTCCATCCATTGTTCCTTCTCTGGCCTTCACGTGCCTTGGAAAATATCTTGACCCCTTCTTCTGTGTGGCAGCCCCTGAGATATTGGAACACTGCTATCATGTCTCCCCTGGTCCTTTTCTTCACTAGACCAGCCATGCCCAGTTTCTGTAACCATTCTTCATATGTTTTAGTCTCCAGTCCCCTAATCCTCCTGGTTGCTCTTCTCTGCCCTTTTTCTAGAGTCTCAACATTTTTTTTATAATGTGGTGACCAAAATTGGATGCAGTATTCTAGGTGTGGCCTTACTAAGGCTTTGTAGAGTGGTATTAGTACCTCCCTTGATCTTGATTGTTAACCCAAGTTAGAATTGCATTGGCTTTTTTGGCTGCTGCTGCACACTGCTGGCTCCTATTTATCTGGTTGTCCACTAAGACTCCAAGATCCATCTCACAGTTCCTGCTATTGAGCCTGGTTTCACCCAGTCTATATGTGTACTTTTGGTTTTTCTTGCCTAAGTGTAGGACTTTACTTTTTTCTACGTTGAATTTCATTTTGTTAAATATGGCCCAGTATTCTAGTCTGTCATGATCCATTGGTGTAATGATGTTGACAGGGACTAAAAAGTGATTCAAGGTAGGCCTCCTCTGGTTCATGAATAAGCCAGATATGGCAATGATGGGATAAAATACTTATATAAATATTCCCTAAGTCTCTCATGGCTGTGATGTTCTTGTAATGTAATTGCTTCTGGGTTCAAAAACTCTGCCTATTCCTCTTTTGCAGAAAAACCTCAAAGGCTACCAGCAACAACAATATGAACCTGTAATTGAAACAGTCATAACGGAATAACAAGAAATGAAAATAAAAGGATATTAAAATCAGCAGGGAGGAAAATGGCAATAAACCAGCATTCAAAACATTTAAATATCACCCACTTATTGCCAAGGAGAATTAATTGGCTTTCACTTCATAGATATTGAAGGAAGCCGTAGGGAGGGACCCTTTCACAATTGGATCATGGCAGAGAAAGATCTCTCATATGAATAAACCATGACAGTAGGAACACAAGGATAAGGTAGCTCGTCTACTGGTGACCATGGAGGATCCTGACCTCACCAGTAGGAATATTGCAGGATGCAATCTGGGTCGGTCAATGGGACCAAGGATTTAATGTTTTGGTCTTATGGACTTGTGCTGGAGCCCATCCTGAGGAAACCTCTGCCAAGTGCCCGGGAAATCAGGAGATTCAGGCAGTTCAAATGTGTATAAAGATGTATTGTAAGCTTAAGTTCTCCCCAAGAATCTGAACTACTGACAGTCAAGGAAAATTAGCAGGTGTTAAGAATAGAAAGGAACTCAAGGTGGGCTGGACTTAGAGCTCTTGTGGGCATGAATGGGTCCATGTTAGACCCCTCCTTTGGGCTCAGCCGGGTCTTCTCCAATTTCGTCTCTCTCCCAAGAGTGTGTGAGAAAGACATTCTCCCAGGATGCACGTCAGCAAAAGCCCCAGAGCTCCGAAGACAAAACCTCTGGCTCTGCGTGAGCAACCCAGATTGGACCCTGTTACGTTATCCTGGGACAAATATCCCGGGCCTTCATTCGTGAGTAAGAATACTGTCTCGAGAACCACATTTTAATGCACATTCCAAATTTGTATGGTAACACTGCCACTCTGGTTGAATCCTTTCCCACCATTTAGTCAGAGCTGAAGAAGCTTCTGGGATGAGAAGCGAAACATCTTCAAAGAAAAACGAGGAAGTCCAGTTGCCTCTTGAAAAAAAAGCACCTCTGGGACAACCATTGCCTAGAGGGCTGAGATTCTCCATAGTCATCACGTGATTGTGGCTTCTACCTTTTTATTTTTAAATTTTGTTTATGGTGGAATACAAAGCATGATATTGGCATTTCCAATTCCCAGAGGTTGTGGGAGGAGCTGCTGGCTGCTTGTGAAAGAAGCAGAGGGTGAGTAAAAAGAAGAGAGGCAGTTTGAATTGCTTCCATTGCATTTCCAATTCCCAGAGGTTGTGGGAGGAGCTGCTGGCTGCCTGTGAAGGAAGCAGAGGGTGAGTAAAAAGAAGAGAGGCAGTTTGAATTGCTTCCATTGCATTTCCAATTCCCAGAGGTTGTGGGAGGAGCTGCTGGCTGCCTGTGAAGGAAGCAGAGGGTGAGTAAAAGGAGAGAGGCAGTTTGAATTGCTTCCATTGCATTTCCAATTCCCAGAGGTTGTGGGAGGAGCTGCTGGCTGCTTGTGAAGGAAGCAGAGGGTGAGTAAAAAGAAGAGAGGCAGTTTGAATTGCTTCCATTGCATTTCCAATTCCCAGAGGTTGTGGGAGGAGCTGCTGGCTGCCTGTGAAGGAAGCAGAGGGTGAGTAAAAGAAGAGAGGCAGTTTGAATTGCTTCCATTGCATTTCCAATTCCCAGAGGTTGTGGGAGGAGCTGCTGGCTGCCTGTGAAGGAAGCAGAGGGTGAGTAAAAAGGAGAGAGGCAGTTTGAATTGCTTCCATTGCATTTCCAATTCCCAGAGGTTGTGGGAGGAGCTGCTGGCTGCTTGTGAAAGAAGCAGAGGGTGAGTAAAAAGAAGAGAGGCAGTTTGAATTGCTTCCATTGCATTTCCAATTCCCAGAGGTTGTGGGAGGAGCTGCTGGCTGCCTGTGAAGGAAGCAGAGGGTGAGTAAAAAGAAGAGAGGCAGTTTGAATTGCTTCCATTGCATTTCCAATTCCCAGAGGTTGTGGGAGGAGCTGCTGGCTGCCTGTGAAGGAAGCAGAGGGTGAGTAAAAGGAGAGAGGCAGTTTGAATTGCTTCCATTGCATTTCCAATTCCCAGAGGTTGTGGGAGGAGCTGCTGGCTGCCTGTGAAGGAAGCAGAGGGTGAGTAAAAAGGAGAGAGGCAGTTTGAATTGCTTCCATTGCATTTCCAATTCCCAGAGGTTGTGGGAGGAGCTGCTGGCTGCCTGTGAAGGAAGCAGAGGGTGAGTAAAAGAAGAGAGGCAGTTTGAATTGCTTCCATTGCATTTCCAATTCCCAGAGGTTGTGGGAGGAGCTGCTGGCTGCCTGTGAAGGAAGCAGAGGGTGAGTAAAAGGAGAGAGGCAGTTTGAATTGCTTCCATTGCATTTCCAATTCCCAGAGGTTGTGGGAGGAGCTGCTGGCTGCCTGTGAAGGAAGCAGAGGGTGAGTAAAAGGAGAGAGGCAGTTTGAATTGCTTCCATTGCATTTCCAATTCCCAGAGGTTGTGGGAGGAGCTGCTGGCTGCCTGTGAAGGAAGCAGAGGGTGAGTAAAAGGAGAGAGGCAGTTTGAATTGCTTCCATTGCATTTCCAATTCCCAGAGGTTGTGGGAGGAGATGCTGGCTGCTTGTGAAAGAAGCAGAGGGTGAGTAAAAAGAAGAGAGGCAGTTTGAATTGCTTCCATTGCATTTCCAATTCCCAGAGGTTGTGGGAGGAGCTGCTGGCTGCCTGTGAAGGAAGCAGAGGGTGAGTAAAAAGGAGAGAGGCAGTTTGAATTGCTTCCATTGCATTTCAATTCCCAGAGGTTGTGGGAGGAGCTGCTGGCTGCTTGTGAAAGAAGCAGAGGGTGAGTAAAAAGAAGAGAGGCAGTTTGAATTGCTTCCATTGCATTTCCAATTCCCAGAGGTTGTGGGAGGAGCTGCTGGCTGCCTGTGAAGGAAGCAGAGGGTGAGTAAAAAGGAGAGAGGCAGTTTGAATTGCTTCCATTGCATTTCAAATTCCCAGAGGTTGTGGGAGAAACTTCTGGCTGCTTGTGAAGGAAGCAGAGGGTGAGTAGAAAGGAGAAAGATAGCTTTATATAACTAAACCAAGAATACCAATAAGACATTTAGGGTAAGTGCACTTGACATTGTGATTTTATTTTATTTCAAAATGACTGGCTTAGTTCAGTGTAATACTTGTTTTACAGCTGTCTTTCGCAGTACTCTTTTCAAACTTGGATATTGTCCTCTTTGTAAAAAAATTACCAGTCTACATGGACAGATTACCTATCTAGAATCTCTAATCTGTGCTCTCCAAACAGAAATTAGGTGCCCAATCCAGCCTTCTATTGAGCTGCTGTGCTACCAGCCCCCACTACCACAAAGATCCTACAGGAAAAGGGCAGTATAGACAACCGTGGGATCTGGCACGGTGAGAATTGTGCACCATAAACACAAAGCTTTTGCTGTGTCTCAGCATAACAGACACAGTGCCCTTGCTGATCTTAATAGGGACACTAAAGTGACAGGTCAAGATAATTGTGATAATGATAACTCAAGTAAGCCAGGGATCATGGTCCTAGAAGAAGAACTTACTTTGGAAAGGAGAAAGTGTGAATCGGGTATTATGCACCAGTCACACAAGAAGAGCAAGGCATCCAAAAAGAGAAGCCACTTTCTGGTTGGGGACTCAATTGTAAGGGATGTAAATTTAGGAAAGGATATGGAGGTTTTGAAAGAGGTCAAGTGTCTACCAGGTGCTACTGCCAGCAGAGACAAGAAGTGTATTCTTAAGATAGTCCAGAATGCCAGCAAGGACTGTGATGTTGATGCTATTATACATCTTGGTACAAATGATCTGTCCCAGAAGGATGTACTTTCTGTTCAGAAAGACTTCCAGAGCTTGGGGTATGAACTTAGCAATATGGGCTGTAGGCTTATCTTTTCAGAGGTTCTACCAGTATACAAGGAACAAAAAGGGAAAGGGCAGCGTGTAGCAGAGTTTAATGTGTGGCTAAAGGAGTGGTGTAAAAGGGAAGTTTTATTAGTCATGATCTCTGCAGCTGGTCCAATGAAAAACTGTACAAAAGAGATGGTTTGCACCCATCAAAGAAAGGGACTGAGTTACTTGGCATTAAATTCACAAATTTCCTGGATAAACATTTAAACTGAACAGCGGGGACAGAGAATTAATGGATTCAGAACATCTCTGTCCCCAGCAACCTAAAACTAATAAGGATACCAGTGCATGCAAAATAGAGGTTTGTGCAGGTAAGATTATCAACCTTGATGCCAACCAAAACCAAGCATTTAATAGTGAGTGCCATACCAAGTGCATTAATCAAACAGGTGGCAAGAAAGTAGGGACAGGCAGGCACAACACAGGTTATGTAGACAGGAAACACAGTGTCAGACATAAAGATCTCAAGTGCCTATATACAAATGCACAAAGTCTGGGGAACAAACAGGATGAACTCGAACTACGAATACATGAAGGTAAATATGATATAGTTGGAATAACAGAAACTTGGTGGGATGAAACCCATGACTGGAATATACTGGTAGAAGGATACAAACTATTCAAAAAAAACAGACTCCATAAAAGAGGAGGTGGAGTTGCACTGTATGTAAAGGACCACTATATTGCTACAGAAATGCATGAAACCAAAAATGAAAACCTCCTAGAATGCATATGGGTCAATATAAAAGAAAAAAAGAATGACATGGCCATAGATGTATATTATAGGCCACCCAATCAAGCAGAAAAAATAGATGTCCTTTTTGCCAGCCAACTAACAAACATATGCAGGAAACACACAACAATAGTAATGGGAGACTTCAATTATCCTGATATCAATTGGAAAACTAATTCTGCACCAAGTGAGAAATCAAATAAGTTCCTAACCAACCTCGCTGACAACTTTGTTGTCCAAAAGGTAGAGGGTGAAACTAGAGGGACAGCCATACTGGACTTAATTCTTACAAACAGAGAAGAAGTGATAGAGGGAGTTGAAACTGCAGGAACCTTGGGTGAGAGTGACCATGTCATACTAGAATTCAACATAACACAAACACAAGCAACAGAACATAATGACACCAGAGTCTTGGATTTTAAAAGAGCTGATTTCAATAAACTCAGAGAGAACTTGGGAAAGATTCCATGGATGAAAATCCTAAAGGGGAAAACAACTCAAGAATCTTGGGAAACTCTGAAAAGTAAGATCATAGAAGCCCAGACCAGCACAATACCACTGAGAAAGAAAAACAAGAAATCCAAGAAGAAACCAACATGGCTGCACAAAGATCTCTCTGGCAAATTGAAAGAAAAAAAGGACAAGTACAAAAAATGAAAAGAAGGACATACAACTAAGGCAGAATATCAGCAGATAGCCAGAATCTGCAAAGACGAAGTCAGGATAGCAAAGACTCAGAACGAACAAAGACTTGCAACAAAAGTCAAAGATAATAAAAAAAGTTTCTTTCAACATATAAATAACAAGAAAAAATCAAGGTAACAGTCGGTCCACTAAAGAGAGAAGATGGCAAGGAAGTAACAGGCAACAGAGAGAAAGCAGAAGTGCTTAACTCATTCTTTGCATCGGTCTTCACGCAAAAAGAAACTATAGCTCAACCCACCAAAAACATAACTGTAAAAGACAGACCAGAAATAAAAGTTAAAATAAGCAAAAAAATAGGAAGAGAACACCTGTCTGATCTTGATGAAAACAAATCACAGGGCCTGATGGATTACATCCCAGAGTTTTAAAGGAGCTGGCAGAGGTCATCTCAGAACCACTGCACCATATCTTTCAAAAATCCTGGAGCACCGGGGAACTACCAGAGGACTGGAAAAGAGCTGATGTGGTTCCCATCTTCAAAAAAGGAAAAAAAACAGACCCAGGAAACTACTGACCAATCAGCCTAACATCAATACCCGGGAAGATACTGGAAAAGATAATAAAAAAACAGATCTGCCAACATCTAGAAACAAGTAAAGTAATAACTAGCAGTCAGCACGGCTTTATTAAAAACAGATCATGCCAAACCAATCTTATTTCATTTTTTAACACAGTGACTAAATTAGTAGACCAGCAAAATACTGTGGACATAATATATTTAGATTTCAGCAAGGCTTTTGACAAACTAGACCACAACCTACTTCTTGGTAAGCTAGAAAAAAGTGGAATAGATAGCACCACCACTAGATGGATTCGCAACTGGCTGGCAAACCGTACTCAGCGAGTAGTCCTTATTGAGTTTAAGTCTATATGGAGGGAAGTAAGCAGTGGAGTGCCACAAGGTTCCCTCTTAGGCCCAGGACTCTTCAATATCTTCATTAATGACTTAAATGAGGGAATAGAAGGGGAACTTACCAAATTTGCAGATGTTACTAAGCTGGCAGGAATAGCTAACACCCAAGAAGATAGGCTCAAGATCCAGATGGATCTTGACAGACTAGAACACTGGGCCGTATCTAATAAAATGAAATTCAATATAGAGAAAAGTAAAGTCCTACACTTAGGCAAGAAAAACCAAAAATACACATATTGACTGGGTGAAACCAGGTTCAATAGCAGTAATTGTGAAAGGGATCTTGGAGTCTTAGTGGACAACCAGCTAAATAGGAGCCAGCTGTGTGCAGCAGCAGCCAAAAAAGCGAATGCAATCCTAAATTGTATTAACAGAGGGTACAATCAAGATCAAGGGAGGTACTAATACCACTCTATAAAGCCTTAGTAAGACCACACCTAGAGTATTGCATCCAGTTTTGGTCACCACATTATAAAAAAGATGTTGAGACACTAGAAAAAGTACAGAGAAGAGCAACCAGGATGATAAGGGGACTGGAGGCTAAAACATACAACGAACAGTTGCAGGAACTGGGCTTGGCTAGTCTAGTAAAGAGAAGGAGACATGATAGAAGTCTTCCAATATTTGAGGGGCTGCCACAGGGAGGAGTGGGGGGTTAAGCTATTTTCTAAAGCGCATGAAGGCCAGACAAGGAATAATGGATGGAAACTGAACAAGGAGAGATTCAACCTGGAAACAAGGAGGAATTTTCTGACAGGGAGAACAATCAACCCATGGAACAGAAGTTGCCTTCAGAAGTTGTGGGAGCTTCATCCCTGGAAGCTTTCAAGAAGAGCCTGGACTGCCATTTGTCAGAAACGGTGTAGGGTCTCCCGCTTGGGCGGGGGGTTGGACTAGATGACCTACAAGGTCCCTTCCAACTCTGATTATCTGTTATCTGTTATATCACCAAGAAAGGGGGAAATATGGATAGGTAATTATTGGTGAAGAAGAAGAAAAAACCTAGACACCAAAATGATGATTAAAATAAATTAAGCAAGCAAAAAAGAAAGAAAAAGAAAACTAATTAACAGAGGATAACAATAAAAGAGAGGAAACTGCTGTAATGATGTCAGTGATAAAATATTAATTCAGTCTTTAAACTTATCATTAAAGTTAGACCAGATGGAAACATGTGGTTTTGCCTTCTCATTTTTAGAACACACAAACTTTTCAGAAACAAGTTGCAGGCTCACCCCCAGTGGGTTCCTTAAAAGCAGGAGGAGGTGTTTCTTTCCAGTTGAATAAAATTGTACTTTTGTCAAAGCAGGCAAAGAGCCACATGAAGGAAAGGACACTTGCTTTTGCAGATGTAAGATGCAAGAAGAAGAAAGAAGAAGAAAGAAGTGAGAGAGGGAAGGAGGAAGGAAGGAAGGAGAGGAAGATGAGACGGAGGAGAGAAGGAAGGAGAGAAGGAGGGGAGGGAAACTAAAGCTCTGGTCCTGGTGAATGACCCAGAATGGACCCTGCAACATTATCCTATCTCCATGGATACATACTGGCCTTCGTTCGTGCCCATGCTTTCTTTCCTCTGCAGCCTTGGGGCTCTGACCATTTGAGTTCCATCAGTCTTGTCATGGAAAGTTAGAAGACCATTGAGATCTAGCTGGCCTTTGGCAGTTCTTGATGTTGGGAGTCCATGACTCTTGATGCTTTGGACACATCCTTGTTTTAGACCCTCTTAGCACATTGTGGTGTTTTTATGCCCTTTTTTTGCCTTCATATGGATAATTTCCCCCTTCATTAGAATAACTCTTCATTATACTTCATTCATACTCATTAAGCTCACGATCCGTTAAAATCCCTGAGAGGCCCATCAAGAGGCCGTCTATCACGATCAGAGATCAGGCCTGGGAAGCATACAGAGAAATTAGATTGTATTCAGAGGGAATGTGGTCCGATTTAGCCAGCTGCTGGTTTATACTTATCCAGGTATCCTTGAAGGGCAGCTCTCTTGCTTTCATTGGGTATTGTGCAAGAGTTCAGGATAAGGAGAATGGATGCTTCCTCTTTGTTAAAAAAAAAAATCAATCTATTCATTTATTTAGAAAACGTATATTGCTGCCTACTCACACATGGTGGACTCAGGACAAAAACACAATATAAGAGAACTAAAAATAATATACAATAATAAGCCCCCACCCGGGTGACAAAACACATTCATACCTGCCATTTAATGGATTACATCCCGCATTTTATTTTATTCAAAACATTAAAATACAAACTCCGAAAAAGGAGAAAAAAATACAAAAACAAAACAAAGTTAAACAAGACGATTCAAAAAAGTACATTAAAAGAAAAAACAAGACAGCCATTATTGTCCCTGTTAATTGAATACTGTTAACTATATTTCAGAGACAAAAACTCCCCCTTGCGAAGCAGGAAACGAATTGTACATTTCTACAACACTGTTTACCCAACCCACTTAGCCTGACTTCCACCTAGTATATGAAAACATAGTTAACAGGTAAAACCAACAGGTAAATTAAACTTCTAAGCACTCTGTGAACAATCTATTATGTATTTAATTTGCAGAAAGTCCACAACAGCTTCTGGTCTACCATAAGCCACCACAATCATTGTCTCTGGTCCGTCCAGGATCAAATGGGTCAAACTAGGATCAAACTAGCACTGTTTCCAATATCTCAGGGTTGCCCAAAAGAAGTGGGTGGGGTCAGTCTATCTTCCAAAGCACCTGAAGGGCAGGACAAGAAGAAATAGATGGAAACTAGTCAAGGAGAGAAGCAACCTAGAACTAAGGAGGAATTTCCTGACATTGAGAACAATTAGCCAGTGGAACAGCTTGCCACCAGGAATGGTAGGTGCTCCATCACTGGAGGTTTTTAAGAAGAGAATGGACAACCATTTGTCTGAAGTGGTCTAGGGTTTCCTGCCTGAACAGGGGTTTAGACTAGAAGACCTCCAAGGTCCCTTTTATCTCTTCTCTTCCCTTCCAACTCCATTATTCTGTTAAATATCCCCGGTTGATTCTCAATACTAAGGCTTTTCCTTAAGATACTAAATGGATTTGTTTCTAACAATTGGATAGTATTCCCCGAAGGCCTAAGCCTTTGTTGTGTGTATCTCCACAGCATTCCGTTGCACAAAAAGGTCTCGTGTAAAGCATAAAAATAACATCTCTTAATGTTTGTTTTCTGACTGGGCATTATAAGTCCAAGGAGTAGAGGCTGCTAGGTTCCATTTGAAGGGATCCAAAGAGACGTCCCACCTCCGTTTTTAATCTATCAACTACATTAGAAAAATTAGCCTTACGTGTTCAATGCGCATCAAAAATGATCATTGTCTTGAAGGAACGGACTCTTGTTCTTCATCCCTTTGGTCCATCTTCGTTGAATTAAAACATGTTATCGCTACATGGAGCAGTTTGAAATGGGAGAGCAGAACTTGGCCAGGGAGACAAAGAATGTACAATGGAAAGGACATGTAACTGATTGCATTAGTCTGATATTACTTTCGTGGAAAACTGGCTCGTTCTGACCAAAAAAGGCCTTCTGAGATTTCTCCTTGAAAAAGGCCGCCCACTGAAGGCAACTTCAGGAGCTGCAGCAGAATTCCCTCACAGGCTATTTAGCCAGAGAAGACCTGATACTGATGGCACCGTGTTCAGCCGTCTCACTTATGAAAGAGACCGAGGGCTGATTTTCAGCAGCTCCTCTTTACGCAGGAAACTATAAAGCATCTCTCCGAAGGCAGCTCCTTCCTCTTGGCTCTTCGGTCTCTGGGCAAGGAGGCAGGAAGGGGACCGAGTCGAAGGAGGAAAGCAGAGGAGAGAACATTTGCTCTCGTCACAGCAAACCCACCGGGGAGAAGCCGGGGGCCATTGTGTTTCTTCTCTGCCTTTCGTTGTCCTCCCCATCCTTCCTCTCTGACCGTCTTCATTTTTACAACTTTAATTTTCAGGGCTGAAATGGTTTTCTGAGCCTCCGAAACAAGCAGAAAAGGTTTCTTTGGCCACGTCTTTCCCAGACTAGCAGTCCCAACATACAACCATCCATTAGGTGACCATTCAAAGTTATAACGGAATTGAAGAAAGTGACTTACGACCATTTTCTCACACTTCTGACCAATGAAGCATCTCCACAGTCACATAATCAAAATTTGGATGCTTGGCAGCTGTTTCATACTTGTGACGGTCGCAGTGTTCCAGGGACATGGGAACCCCCCTTTGCGACCGTCTGACAGGCAAAGTCCATGGGGAGCCACAGTCCCTGAGCAGCCCTGCTACCAACTTGAGAACTGCAGGGACTCACTTTAAAGGTCATAAAATGGGCCCAAACTCACTTAACAACTGACTTGCTCAGCAACAGAACTTTTGGGCTCAACGATGGTGGCAAGTCAAGGTCCGCTTGTCTTCGTAAGATCCTTTCAGGCAGCTTGACTTCTGGAGAGGTCATAGGCAGAGAGCCATGGAGGTTTCTTGCCCCCACACGGAAGCGTTTTCCACTCCGTTGGAAAACGTTTTAAGAGACAAGCGTTTTAAGAGACAGATAGATAGATAGATAGATAGATAGATAGATAGATAGATAGATAGATAGATAGATAGATAGATGAGAGGATAGATGAGAGATAGAGAGGAGGGAGGGGAGGAGGGAGGGAGAGGGAGGGAGAGAGAGAGAGAGAGAGAGAGAGAGAGAGAGAGAGAGAGAGAGAGAGAGAGAGAGAGAATAATTTCAACATTTGAACCCTGCACTAGGTCTCTTGTTCATGTAGCTTTATCTTCATTTCCCTTTCTTCTGCTGCTCTCTCTCTCTCTCTCTCTCTCTCTCTCTCTCTTCCCCTCTCTCTTGGCCGCCCATCTTACCACAGGACAACTCTGGGGGGCTTAGAATATTAAAGTGATAAAATAGTACAAAAACACAATACATGGCCCTAACTAAAAGATGAGGAAGGAAGAAGTGGCTAGGACAAGCAGAGGGTGGAAGTGAGGATCTGTTATTAATCTATCAGAATAAGGATTAGGATCGGACAGAAACGGGTTTAAGTCCAGTTTTATGTCATGGAAATTTACTGGTGATTTTTGGCCAGCTATTCTATTAACCTCCTTTAAAAAATATTCATGAAACTGGGGGGAGGGGAGCAGAATTGCAACACACATCGATATTAAACAGCCCAAAGTTGCTTAACTTTCTCAGATCCATCAATGCTGATTGCTGTCGATCCCCTTAAATCCGTTCTCTGTTACTATGGCATCCGTTCAAGTCATTCAATTAAAACCCCAGACACTTTTTCTATACAATTTCCCTTAACAACTATGATATACAGTTTTTTCTACTGTGCACTTGTTTTTAAATGGAACTCTTTTTAATTGCTCTCTCTCTCTCTCTCTCTCTCTCTCTCTGTGTGTGTGTGTGTGTGTGTGTGTGTTTGTGTTTGTGCACATACCCAGAGGTAGCCTCTTCCTTGGCAACCCCGCTGAGCGTTTTTGAGAGTTATAAATAGTTTGAAAAGAAGGCTCAATGAATTATATATCTACTGTACCAATGCTAAATCCCATTATAGATTTTTAGGCCAGTCTTCTTTTATTTCAGCTTTTTCAAAGGTGGAAGAGAAGGTGCCAAAATTGTCAGGATGCAGATGGAAGATTGCAAATCAGGCTTTTATCTTTCTGCTTTAAATGGCAGATGAAAAAAAAATACTGCATTCAGAAGGTTTACTGGTTTATTTCATTATTTTAAGGATCAAACTTTTAAGTTTGCTTAATCGAAACAAAGGCATAGGAGTGAAGAGAATAACAGAGGTGGAAGGGGTGGTTGGACTAGATGACCTCCAAGGTCCCTTCCAACTCTGTTACTCTAATGTTCTGTTGTTTGGAGGCCTTCTAGTCCACCCTCCCCCTCGTGCTCAAGCAGGAGCACCTACACCATTCCGGACAAATGGCTGCCCAGCCTCTCCTTGAAGACCTCCGGTGATGGAGCACCCAGGATTTCTGGAGGCAAAACGTTGCTCTGATGAATTGTTCTCCATGTCAGGAAAATTCTCCTTAATTCTAAGTTAGATCTCTCTTTGATAAGTTTCCACCTGTTCCTTCCTGTCCTGCCCTCCGGGGCTTTGGAGAATAGCTTGACTCCCTCTTCTCTCTTTGACAGCCCCTCAAATATTAGGAAGCCGCCCTGAAGTCTCCTAACCCAAAGGAGAGGAGGAGTCCAGCGAAAGGACCCCAGGGCAGGAGAAGAAGCAGCGCACGTTGAGTCGCCCCTTGTCCTTCTCTGGGTTAGACGAGACATTCACCATGCAAATGAAGGCAAACATACAGGTCCCAGGCAAAGACCTAAAGTACGTTGGGTTGATAACATCGGCAAGTCCGGCAGAAGAAAGCTCAGGACCACATTGGTGGGAGACCCTGCGGTGCACAGGCAGAGGCCAGAAGGGATGGCGATGGGTGGACCAGGAGGAGGAGGATGCTGCAGGATCCAATCCGGGTCGGTCCCTGGGATCAGACGTTTTGTCTCCCAAGCTTTTGGACTTTTGCTGGAGCCCATCTTTGGCCCAAGTCCACCTCCAGCACGAGTCCCAAAGCTCGGAAGACAAAACGCCGGATCCCAGGGCCTGACCTGGATTGGATCCTGCATTCACCATACGGCTCCACTTCCTTTTTATTGCTCTTTTCTGTCCTCTTTCCAGAGTCTCAATATCTTTCTCGTTGGCATCCCCAGATGACACGGGAGGGGGAATTATGGGCATAAAAGTTAATTAAACATTAAAACGTCTGAAATCCTGGGAGTTTGTTTTGCAGGAAACCTCGGGGGAAGCACAAGATTCTTATGAGATTCTCATATCCTCCTGTGTCATTACAAATATTTTAGAGATGAGCTTGCTGGTAGCTCATCAGGGTGGGTGATCATAAAAGCATCCGGCTCATTTGTATAAATTAACCCTGCCAGAAAACTTTATCAAAATATGTTTTTAGTGGGCAGCATGAGAGCATTTATACTTCTGTTAAGTCTCTGAAAATGTTGGCCAGAAGATTGCCTAAGACAGCAACCCAGGGTGAAGAAGCTGATATCCACGCAAGATCGAGGAAAAGCAAAACTCTTTTCATTTTGTTTAGAAGCAGAAGAGGAGACTTCAGGGTTTCACACCTAAGGAGCACCCCAAAATCCAGACACAATGTTTTTTTTTACACAATTTAGCACAGGAAACAAAACTAAAGGAATTGCCGACCAGTTACGAATTTTACGATCAATTCATGGAATTCCTGAGGACCGATCTCTTTCGGCCTTGGTGGGACGGACTCCGAAACCCATCTGCCGTGTGACTCGTGGGCCTTTTCCAGGCAGGGGGTCGGCCCCTGGGAAGCAGGTAGCTAAACCGGATCGGCCAGGAGTCCAGTCCAGGGGGGCGTGGCTGATGTTCTGGCACTTCTGGCCAGGCGCCTGCCCTCCCTTTCCCCCTTCCAGCCTCAGAAACGATAAAATGTGGCCAGCCCGGCTGTTGCGGAAAAACAGATCCCTGCACCTCTGAAATGTCACCCTCGGTGTAAGACTCCCCTTTATGGCAATTAGGCTTTTTATGCCTCTCCATTTGCTGCCTATCGGAGGAGACTCAGAGACCCAGGATTGGATTAAAGCCTGTCGTCTTTTACAACGCCTGACTACATCTCGGCTGCTGGGGAATCATGGCAATTGCCAGACGTTGTGGGCGAAGATTTATGCAGAGTCAGAATGGATCTTCTCCCAGGACTGCTGGCCGAGGGACGTACGAGAGCCTATTATTTTAATGACTGGTTTTAATGTTGGTTTTGATTTTAACAGTATTAACATTCAAGTTTTACACTTAATATTTCTAAAAATGGTTTTAAGCAGCCTTGAGGACTCTTATAATGCAAACGGTGGCATATAAATTCAATAATCTATACAGAAATAAAATCATTGGGTCCAAAAACTAATAAATTGGCAATTAATTTTGAAAAAAATGTACCATTTCCTATTTTTTCAAGCAGCAGACAAGTACAGCAGATCTGCACCTGGTGACTCTCCATCCAGCTTCCCACTTCTGTGCTCTCCCATTTAATCAATTATCCTTTTAAGTCTTTGTTTTCCAGTATATGTTGGTCTTTGATGATCAATTTAATGGCCAGATGGTTGGAAAGAAGACGTGGAATTTTATTTTTGTAAACGATATAACTGCAGCAAGATTATTGAGATGTTGAAACATTGGGCTTATTAAGTAAGATGATTAAAGGCCTGGAGACTAAAACCCATCAAGGACACTTGCAGGAATTGGGCACGGCTAGTCTAGAGAAAAGGAGGACTGGGCGGGGGGTGGACATGACAGCAGTCTTCCAGTATCTCAGGGGCCGCCACAAAGGTGAAGCAGGTCATGTATTTTCCAAAACACCTGAAGGCAGGACAAGAAATACTGGAGGGAAATTAATCAAGGAGAGAAGCAACCTAGAACTCAGGAGGAATCTCCTGACAGGAAGAGCAATGGACTGGTGGAATGAGTTGGCTTCAAGCCCCTTTCAGAAGAGACTGGTCAGCCACTTGTCTGGAATGGTGTTGGGCCTCCTGCTTGAGCAGAGGGCTGGACTAGAAGACCTCCAAGGTCCCTTCCAACTCTGTTACTCTGTTATGTCGAAA
Source organism: Notechis scutatus (assembly GCF_049901735.1). Taxonomy (NCBI): domain Eukaryota; kingdom Metazoa; phylum Chordata; class Lepidosauria; order Squamata; family Elapidae; genus Notechis; species Notechis scutatus. The sequence goes on from NC_142012.1 coordinate 4,635,154, forward strand.
AAGAAACACAAATAGTCCTGCTTGTGGTCTACAATATCCTTGGTTCCTTGGCAGGAACAGATAAACCCACTCCGTTTTCTCCCTTCAAAGTCTTGGTAGTCATGTTTGCCTCCTCAGTATCTCACTCTCCAATGACACTCTAACTCTGATTCCTTGGATCAATGAGTTTTGGTCTTACAAGGGACTCATGGAGATAATTAAGCCCATTCCCCCACCCAATGCAGCAATCCAAATTACAACTTCCCGTAAAGAAGGCTGACATCTAATTAAAGAAAGTCTTCTACATCTTTGGGTAAGTGGTCCCACTCTCAGACTGATTTCTGTTGTCTTTCTGGTTCCTCTTCTCTTTCTTGGAAGAAGGTACCATGTTTCTCCAACAATACGCCCCCCCCCCATAGGAAGACCCAGCATGTTTTCTAGGCATAAAATGAAATTAAGCCCCTCCCCCAAATTTAGGCCTATATTAAAACATGCGAAATTGGGGGGGAAGGTGGGGAGGAACTTGCCATTAGGAGCACCCCGCGGGCAGCTACGCCTCGCCATGAGCCACTCCTAACAGCTGATCATGGCAGAGCGCGGAGGGCTCCCTTACCCCCACCAAGCGCCTTAGCTGCAGACCCGGGTCAGCAGGCAGGCGGCGTCAGCGTGGATGTCCACCGGCAGCATTTCAGCCACTTCTCAGGCCTCCGTAGCTTCCACGGATCCCACCAGTGCTGGCACCTCTCTCACCAGCGCCGTCTCCAACAACAGCATCTGAGTCACTCCCGCTTTTCCTCCGTCCCCATAACAACAGGAAAAAAACATTTTGAGGTACCTGGGAGCGTCACGTGCTGCGTTTTGGTTTAATCCTGAGCGGCTGGGTGGGCGTCAGAAGAGCTGAGCGAGGGTCTCTGCTGCTGCTATCCTTGGTGCTCCAGCCTCGGGCTCTGCGAGTTTCCAAAAATCCTGGTGCGCAGCCCGTTCCTGCATTCCAAGCATGCCCAGGCCGAGGTGCAGCTGTCCCTCTCTCGCCAGCACTGTCTCCAACAACAGCGGCAGCAGCGGCAGGAACCATGGAAGTTACGGAGGCGGCTACCCCACCCGAGAAGCAGCTGAAATGCTTCCACAGTTCCCGCCGCTGCTGCCGCTGTTATTGGAGATGGCGCTGGCGGGAGAGGGACAGCTGCAGCTCGGCCTGGGCATGCTTGGAATGCAGGAACGGGCTGCACACTGGAACTTTTGCAAACTTGCAGAACCCGAGGCTGGAGCACCAAGGGTAGCAGCAGCAGAGACCCTCGCTCGGCTCTTCTCACGCCCACCCAGCCACTCGGGATTAAACCAAAACGCAGCACGCGGCGCTCCCAGGTACCTCAAATTGTGTTTTTTTTTCCTGTTGTTACGGGGACTGAGGAAAAGCAGGAGCAACTTAGATGCTGTTATTGGAGACAGCACTGGCAAGAGAGGCGCCAGCACCAGCGGGAACCGTGGACGCTATGGAGACCTGAGAAGCAGCTGAAATGCTGCCGGTGGACATCCCCGCCCGCCCACTGAACTGGGTCTGCAGCAAAGGCGCTTGGTGGGGGTAAGAGAGCCCTCCGCACTACACCATAATTGGCCGTTAGGAGTGGCTGGTGGAGAGGTATAGCTGCCAGTGGGGCACCCTAGGTGAGGGTGCGCAGGAGGGAAAGAAATTAATTCACTCCCCAAAAGACGTCCTAGCTGTTTTTTCAGGACTCAAAGAAAAATAAGACCTGGCCTTATTATATGAGAAACATGGTAGAAAGTTAGAAGCTGCATTGTCTCCAGTTATTATTCTGATGATTGTCTTCTAGAAAATATTTCAATTTATCTGTATGGCAATGATAGCACTGCCCAGTTCTTGACTTTAAAGTACCAAGAGCAGGGAGAAACCAAGTCTTCTAATTGCACAGATGTTGACTGGTATATGGTGATGTCTATGGAGATTCTCCATCATCTAGGTCATGGTTGAATTTCTTGAACTCATCCAAGCTTTTTGGATGAGAACTGAAACATTTTCAAAGAAAACATCAAGATAGTCCAGTTGCCTTTTGGCAAAAACGCCTTTGGTACATGGCAGTGGAACTCCAGAGAGATAGCTCTTGCTTTTCCTTTGGATCTGATGATGTGCCCTCAAGTCAAGGTCAGGGTTGATGACCACAGAGATAGATGTCCCCAACCTGCCCCTTCAAGTCTTCCACAGTGTACCCAATACCATTGTAATTAAATTGGTCTTCTTCTCTTGAAGAAACATTCAGCCAACCATATGATTGTGATCCAAGGATGGAGGTGACAGTGGTGGGTTATAGACCCACAAAATAAGCCAATTTGTTTCAATATTCTTCCCAACTCCAACCATTCTACACTGTGAATACTGTACTGATATCACCCCTTGTAAATGGTGAGTGATCGTCATTGAAAGATGAGCTGAAGCTTTATTTTGACCCAGAGCTGGGTGCGCACTGCAGAATAACAAAACAACAATAACAGAGTAGCAGAGTTGGAAGGGACCTTGGAGGTCTTCTAGTCCAACCCGCTGCTCAAGCAGGAGACCCTATATCATTTCAGACAAATGGTTGTCCAATCTCTTCTTAAAATCTGCCACTTCTGGAGGGAAGTCCTTCCACTTTCCATATGTCTCCATCTTTTCTATCAATTTTGATGCTGTTTCTAAAGGGTCTTCTAAGATGAAAACCAGATCATCCACAAATGCTTGCAACTTAAATTCTTCCTTTTTGATTTTCATTCCTTTTATATTCTTTTCATTTCTAATATTTCTGTTTAACACTTCCAAAGTTAACACAAACAACAAAGGTGATAGTGGGCACCCTTGTCTTGTTCCTTTTCTTATATTAATAGAGTCTGTCAGTTCTCTCTCTATCATTACCTTTGCCGTTTGCTTATAGTATATAGCTTCTATTGCTTGAATAAATTTTCAAGCAAAACCCACCTGTTCCAACAGTAATAACATGAATCGCCAATTCACATTATCAAATGCCTTCTGTGCATCTAGAATTATCAGAGCCATTTGTTTTTCAGGATGTGCCTCGTAGTATTCCAAGGTGTCCAAGATTACTCTCATATTGTCTTTAATTTGTCTCTTTGGCAGAAATCCATTTTGATCAGGATGGATAAAATTATTTAAATATTTTTTAAGTCTTTCTGCCAATATTGAAGCAAAGATTTTATAATCTGCATTTAGTAGAGAAATGGGTCTATAGTTCTTAATTTGTAATGGGTTGGCCTCCTCTTTTGGAATAAGTGTAATATAGGCTTCTGACCATGATTTAGGTATCTTTTTCTTTAACATAACTTCATTCATAACTTCTAGCAATAGAAGATTCAACGATTCTTGTAATGTTTTATAAAATTCTGCCGGAAGTCCATCTGGGCTTGGTGCCTTTCCATTATTTTGCTTCTTGAGTGCTTCAGTTAACTCCATCATCGTTATATTGCTTTCTAACATTTTTTCAGTCTCTTTAGGTATCTGAGGTAAATTAGCATTCTGTAAGTACTGCTTAACTCTTTCCTCATCAATATTCTCTTGCATATATAATTTCCCATAGAAGTCTCGAATGATTTCCTTCTTCTCTTTGCTACCATGGCAAACTTGGCCTTGGTCATCTATTAATTGCAATATTTTCCTTGATTCTTTCTCCTTTCTCAATTTGTATGCTAACCATCTACCTGGTTTGTTTGCGTCCTCAAAGTAGTTCTGTTTAGCACCTCTAATTTTCTGTGCTAATTCTTCTTTTTCTATTTGACCCATTTTGTGTTTAATTATATCCATTTTTAGCTTGATGTCCTTTTTCTGGGGCATTTTCTGTAGCTCTTTTTCAAGTCTTTATACTTATCCTCTAAGGCTTTTCATAGTATTCCTTTTCCTTGTATAGTCTATTATCAAGCCTCTAACATATGCCTTCATTGTATCCCATACATTCTGAATTGATGTATCTTCTTTTTTGTTTTCTCTAAAGAAAAAAGCCAATTCTTTCTCCATCCACTGTGTGAAGTCTTTTTCCTTTAAAATAGTATTATTTAACGTCCATCTAGATCTTCTTTTTTGTCCTTTCCATTTAATTGTCATTGGATTGTGATCAGCCCAAGTACTTGTTTCAATATTTATTTCTTGAATATTAGTTATTAATTCTGTTGACATCCATATCATATCTATTCTGGACCATGATAAGTGTCTATTTGAATAGAAGGTGTATTGTTTAGTTTTAGCATTTCTTTCTCTCCATGTATCTTTTAAATTTATTTCACCTACCATTTTAAAAAAAGATTTAGGGAAAGTCTTTCTGTTTTGCTTTATTGTTTTCTGTGCTGCATAGTCCAATTTATTGTCTACAATTCCATTAAAATCTCCCATCATAACTATATTGGCATAGTCCAGTTCAATTATTTTGAATTATTTTCAATTATTTTGAGGGCGGAGCTGGCGTCACAACGATACGGCATGCGATCTTGGAGGTCTGAGATCGCTGCCGATATCTTTGCTCCTGGATGGTCCTATCGGATCTAAACCGTACTGAAGAGAAGGTGAAAGTGAAGAGCGCATCCTGTCGATCTCAGGGATACTGCAAAGTCCCTGGTAGATCCAGGAGAAGCTCTTCTTGCCAGCGGCAAAGAGGCAGCCATTAAAGCTGCTGAAGTTGGGACAGCTCTGAAACGGAAGAGAACAGAAAGAGAGAGTGTACCGGTTTGGTGAGAACTTTTTCTTTATTCTAAGATCTGAAAGGACACCCTAAGTAAAAGAAAGAATCTGTAAACGTTTTGACAGAAGTGATTAAGCGGCGATTTTAAACAGGAATGTCAAAGTAATGTTTTTTTTTCTCATTGCTGGATTTTCTATACACAATCTTCTATTTTGAAACTGGACTGTTTTTTTCTTTTACATCTATTTTTTTTCTCCTTTTTGATTTTGTAATATTTTAGGCTAGAGGCTCCCTTTTAGTTATATTTTTTTAAAAATATCTTTTTCTTTTTTTTTATTAATTCTTATTATATTTTGCTTGGAAAAGGAGGGGGAAAGTGAGAGCAAAGAAACTTTGTAATACTGCTAACTAGAGGCTTGAAAATATTCTATTTCCCTGTGACCAGACAAAGCTGAGAAAGAAAGATCTGAGACTCTTTTTCAAGGACATTGCTATTTGATAAGATAGAGGGAAGAGCATGGGAGAGTATTATTGCAGGTGCTCTTCTGGGTTTCTATCAACAGCTGGAGTCTGGTGTTGAAACCTAGGGGGAAAAAGGTGATAAGTTTTTGGAGAAGAGAGCTATAATAAGAGCCTTGGATAATTAAACAAAGTGCAGTGTGCTCTTTTTACTTTTTCTAAGTTGTGCTATCCCTCCTCACCAGCTTTATTGTATTTCATTTTATCTTTTTTTTTCTTGTAATAACTATTTGGGTTTTTGGCTTTGTTGGAGCTTGTCTTTGTTTCTTTTTCTTTGGAAGTCCAATCTCTACGTTTGCTTTTTATTTTAAAGGGAAAGCTTTAGTATTAATGTTTTTTTTTAAGGGAATAGCCTTTTTTTTCCTTTCCTGGTATTTTTGTTTTTTCATCTACCTTTCTGGTTTATTCTTATGCACTCTTTTCTATTTGAGACCCTTCAATTGGATTAAGGTGTTGAAGAACCTGAAGAATTTTTCCTTTTCCTTTTTTTTCCCTTTTTTTTTCAAGCCTTTTTCTTCATCTAACTACTGATTGGATTAAGGTATACAAGAACCTGAAGAAATTTTGCCCTCCCTTTTTTTTTCTTTTTTTATCATTATTATTGGGCTTCTTTTTTCTACTATTTTTATTTTGAATATAATTGGTTACTTCACAATTGGATTAAGGTTTGGAAGAACCTGAAGATTTTGAATTGCTTAAAATGAGTAGGAAATTTACAGCTCCTGGTTCTTCAACTTCTACTTCTTCCTCTCCACCATCTGGAGGACAACGTTCAATACAGACAATGTTAAAGCAAGAAAAAGAACAAGAAAAAGTGACTCTGCAGATGATTATGCAAGGAATTCAAAATATTCAAGCAAGATCAGAGAATATTGAAAAGAGAATAGAGAACATTGAACAAAGAACAGAGAACATTGAACAAAGAACAGGGAAAACCGATTAAAAAGTGGAGAACATCCAACAAATGATGTTGAAGTATGATGAGAGATTCCAAAAAATTGAAGAAGATAAACAAAGAGACAAGAAGATTGGAGATATTGATAATAGATTAATGGTGGTTGAACAAGATAAAAGTGGTATGTTGAGATGGGAGATGGATAGATCAGAATTCTATCTTAGATTCCAAAATGTAGAGGAAGAAAAAGGACAAAACTTAGCTGAGATAATGATAGAAATACTGGCTGAAGCTTTGGAAATAACTCAAGAGAAGATGATGGATGGAATAGATGAGGTTTATCAAGTTTTCACAAGATATGCGATGAGAAATAGCTTACCAAGAAAAGTTCACATTAGATTTACAAAGAAAGCCATTAAAACGCAAATATTGTAAGTGGCAAAAGAGAAAACATTGAAATATAAAGACAAGGAGATTGTGGTCTTGAAACAAATACCCAGAAGAGTGAGAGAGATGAGAAGAGAATACCAATTCTTGACTAAAATGCTACTTAAAAAAGAGGTGAATTATAGATGGCTGATTCCAGAAGGTTTAATGTTCACATGGCAAGAACAGAGACATAGACATAAGACATAAGACATAAGAATTTATTTGTCATTACACTCGCAAGCGGGTGCAACGAAATGAGGTGCTCTTCCACAAAGTAAAAACTGGACAAACACCACTAAAAAGAAAAAAAATTAAACTAAACACAACCAACCATACAATCATCTCTATGCAATTTAAAAATGTAAATACCCCATTACTCTCAGCCATTTAATTCCACAAAAATCTTATGACCCTGCATTCAAACTCAAAACTGCACTTGGATAAAAACTGTTCTTAAATCTGGTCGTCCTTGTTCTTAATACCCTAAATCTCCTTCTCGATGGTAATAGTTCAAAGAGCTGATGTCCCGGATGAGAGGAGTCATTCAATATATTAAGTATCTTCCTCTTACGTCTATTCCTATACAGTTCTTCTTCCAAAGAGGGGAGTGAGCAGCCAATGATGTTTTGGGCCGCCTTTGATCACCCTCTGAATTGCCTTTTTCTCTGCCACTGTGCAGCTCGAGAACCATACACAGAGACAGTAGGATAATATACTCTCAATTGAACTCCGATAGAAGGTAGTCAGTAGACTCTCAGCCAGTTGTTGTTTCCTAAGAATCCTTAGTAAATACAACCGTTGTTGTGCCTTCTTAATTAAAGCAGCGGTGTTTGCACTCCAGGTCAGGTTATTTGTAATGATGGTCCCGAGAAACTTACATTCAACCACCTGTTCCACACGAACTCCCTCTATATACAGTGGCTGAATGTCTGCTCTTTTTTTCCTATAGTCCACTATAACCTCCTTGGTCTTCTTAATATTAAATAGAAGATTATTATTTTTGCACCAGCGGGATAGCTGTAATACCTCATCCCGATATGCAGACTCATCATCCCCAGAAATAAGACCTACAAGTGTAGTATCATCTGCAAATTTCATTATCCTATTGTTGGGATGTTTATTTGTGCAATCAGATGAATAGATGGAGAACAGTAGTGGACTAAGGACACAACCTTGTGGAGTGCCAATGCTAAGTGTCTTGACAGTAGAAATATAATCATTCAGTTTAACTCTTTGTGGACGATTTGTTAAAAAGTCCAATATCCATAAACAAATAGAATCTGGAAAATCTAGATCTTTGAGCTTGGCTATTAATCTGTGCGGTATGATGGTATTGAAAGCAGAACTAAAATCTGCGAACAATAGAATTGTTAGAATATGAATAGAATAGAATAGAATAGAATAGAATAGAATAGAATAGAATAGAATAGAATAGAATAGAATAGAATAGACATAGAATAGACTCAATTGAGAAAGCGGAATTATTTTATACAGATTTTTTTTGGACGGAAAGAGGAAGAGGCAGAAAAAGAGATCTCACTAATTGAATTCCAAGAGGACTGCCAAATGGCGACTGAAAAAGAAGAAGGTGCAGTAGGTGGAAAGGTGGAAGCCAAAGAACGTGAACTAAGATCTACGAGAGCTGCCAAACTTCACTACAAAATATAACCATGGAAGAGAAAAAACTGATTACAATCAATATAAATGGACTTAACTCAGCTGTTAAAAGAAGGAAAACCTTTCATAAATTAAAGAAATTAAAATTTGATATAATTTGTCTACAAGAAGCACATATTAAAAAACAATATGAACAATTGTTCATACAGCCAAAACTAGGGAAAATATTTACTTCCTTGACACAATGTAAGAAAAGAGGAGTGGTTTTATATATTAAAGAGACCACCCCAGCAAAATTGATTTATACCGATGATGATGGAAGAATACTAATGGTGGAGATAATGGACAATAGTACGAAAACACTCCTGGTTGCAATCTATGCTCCGAATGACAAACAAGAAGAATTCTACAGAGCTGTGGTAACTTTGAACAGTCACTAAACAAACTGTTGTAAGAGGGCAACCTTTACTACTCTTTCTTTCCCTTTGCAATGAAGGGGGGTGTCCTTTTTCTTTATATATATATTTCCTTTCTATTCCTTTACCTTGTTTCCTTATTTTATTTTGTTTTCTATTTTTCTTCTATTTACAATCAGAAGTGGTAAATGCTCCAATACTGGTAGTTTTTAAGAAGAGATTGTCTTAACTGTTTGTCTGAAGTGGTGTAGGGCTTCCTGCCTAAACAGGGGGTTGGACTAGAAGACCTCCAAGGTCCCTTCTGACTCTGTTATTCTATTTCTATTCTTCGCTTTTAATTTCCCTTTGTAATTTGTTGGACTTGCGTTAGAATCTCTCTTTTTCATTATATTTCTTTTTAATGAAGTTCCCTGTTCCGAAAAATGCTTCTAGGCTGGAGGGGGAAAGGGATGGATGTCACTGAAGGAAGTTGTACGCCAATGGGGCAGCGTGTGATGACTCCGGTGTTGCTTCTTTCAGGTGGCTGCTTTCCGCCTGCCTGCCCTGCTCCTAGTCCCTCTCCATGGGGAATCGCAGCCACACTGGCAGCGCATATTCATGCATCCTTCAGTAGGCAGGTAAACACGGAAAACGCCCTGGGAGCGGAAGGGTCCACTGACATCCACAGGGAAACTCAGGCCCAGCTTTTCCCTGGACGTTTTGCTTCCTCAAATGGAGCCTCGTCATAATCTACCAGATGCAGCTATAAAACACCTTGGGAAGGAGCAAAAGGGAAGAAAGGGCCGCAATATAATACGATACAAGAGCACACAACACATACAAACTCAATGTAAACCATTCCAAACTGGATTGCATCTAAGAAAGTAAAGTCCAAGGATTCCCTCCCTCCCTCCCTCCCTCCCTTCTTTCCTTCCTTCCTTCCTCCCTCCCTCCCCTCCTTCCCTCCCTCCCTCTTTCCTTCCTTCCCTCACTATCCTTCCTTCCTTCCCTCCTTCTCTCCTTCCCTTTGCCTGCAATACTGCACTGTGCCGCTGGGACTTCAATAAAAACATAAACTCTGGGTCCTGATTTGCTCCTTGCTGTGTCTCCAAGGCATTTTGACCATCAAAACTAATGGTGGAATTCGAATTCTCAGCAATCTATTCGCAATGCTAATGGTGTCAACCTCTCCCTCCATCTCTTGCATGGTGGCCATTCAGCTGAATTTCATCACAATGTTATGTTAGTCTTATTGCACCCATTCCCATATCTGTCATCTAGCTATCTAGTCATGGATCAATCAACTGCCAGACGAACAGAAGCAAGCATTACAAGACATGAATCAATTTACTGATTTTTGAAATTAAGCAAAAGCCATTAAACTGACAAATAAAAATGCCGCGAGAAAGCTGAATAAGGATCCACGTCCTTATCTTTGCAATGCGGGCATAAAACATCAAGTAAAGCTGGAAACTTTAATTTCCCCTAATTTCCTGAGTAGCATTTCATGAGGAAAAATTGATATGACCTTTTTTCTTTTTTTAATTTCTTTTTCTTTTTTTTACAGTGAGTCAGGGAGGGGGTGAAATGAGTCAAGCACAATATCAAAACTCCATGTAGAGGAAGTGAACCTTTGCGAGCCCCTCCCGGTGGCTTTCCCTCCCCAGAGCCCACTGACATCCTCCAACTCCATATGCCTAAGGTGTGACTGCAATTCATGAAGACCTTCAGAAGCAGCATCCTTCAAACGTTTCGGCAGGTTTGTTTTTACTTGTTATTCATCTGCTAGGTTTTTAATCCCATCTTTATTATTTTGATAAACAACTCAAGGCGCTGAAGATACAGAATGGTCTTGCATCCTTGTATTGTCCCCACAACAACATCCCTGTGAGGTGGGTTGGGTGGGGAGATAGTTGTAACCTCGAACGGTCACTAAATAAATTATCCTCACTGGAGGACTACCTGTAAAGTTCCCAGAGCAAAAACGAGACAAACGAGAAACGCCTGAGGAGCCGTAAAGGACGCCCCCCTTTGAAGCCAGTCGGCATCCCGTGGGAATTGGGGTGCCTGCATCATGATGGAGGGATTTGGGGCTTCGGAAAACAAGCCATGACGTTCAGTTCAGTCTCTCAATGAACCTTGTTCTAAATCACGAACCAGGACTCACTCGTGTCTCCCTGGAATTTACACACCGCCTCCCACCCTCACGCTGCCTGTGTGGCCATGCGTCATTCCCATCCCCTCCTTCAGGGCTGGGCTCATCGGAAGCTGCTTGTCGGTGGGTTATTGAACCAACCATATGAGAAGAAGGCAGGAAGAAATGAATTTTGCGTAGCATTTAATGTAAGCATTGGGCCAGACCGTTGCTTCAGTCCTGATGGCTTACTAGAAATATGAAAAAAGGTTTCAGACCAAATAAGCTGGGATAGGCGATTTTTATAGATCCCTTTTTTGTAAGTCTTTGGGTTAAGATTCTATATTTTATATTAAGAGAGAGAGAGGGAGGGAGAGAGAGGGAGAGGGAGAGAAAGGAAGGAGGAAAGGGAAGGGAAGGGAAGGGAAGGAAAGGAAAGGAAAGGAAAGGAAAGGAAAGGAAAGGAAAGGAGAACAAAATAAAACAATAGGATATTCCAATTGTTCCATTGCTAATAAAACTGCATATGTACAGTATAACCCCAAGGAGTCAAAATTATCTTGATGTCTTCATTGCCTCTTTGAAATTCTTTTCTAGATGCAAAGTGATGAAACTTGTACAAATACAAATAAATGAATAAAAATTCTGCCTTGTGACAAATCAAGCAATTGTCTCCATCACTATCTTTCAGTTTAGGAAAGCCAAATTCTCCCTATAAGATAAGATAAGATAAGATTTTATTGCTAATTTATACTTCAGGCATTTAAGTCTTGCTGGTGGCTGGTTTTATCTGATGGTTGTTTACTTCAGCGATTTTATTGCTCTGGTGTTTTAATTCA
>NC_142012.1:4949136-5028660 GCF_049901735.1 Notechis scutatus
TTGTTTTCTTTTTGTTTATTAAGAGAAACATATAGAATATTTATCTTTCTCTTTTTTCCCTTTTTTATCATTGATTTTTTTACTTTTTACATTTACCATTGTAACTAATTGGATCGAGGTATACAAGTGCCTGAAGACTTTCTTTTTCCTTTTTTCCTTTGGAGTGGCAACTGTTTGCCTTTGTCTTTTTTTTCCTCTTTTTTTTCTTTTTTTCTCTCTCTCTCTTTCTTTACAGATAAGCATTATAAGATGAGTAGAAAGACAACAGCTCCAGCTTCTTCGATACCAACCCCCTCACCATCTGGAGGACAACTATCTATACAGACAGATCTTTTTATTGGGAGTCATACCGGACATATACAATAAAGAATTGAAATATTTGATTGTAAATGTTTTAACAGCGGCTAGAATTGTATTTGTGAAGAACTGGAAAAATGACAAAATACCTATGCAGGAGGAAATTATTAAAAAAAGTAGGGACTGTGCTGAAATGAGTAAACTGACATTTGAAATTAGAGAACAAGAAGACAAGCACTTTTATATGATATGGGATTTGTTTTATCAATGGTTGGATAAAAGGACATGGTAAGGTAACAGAATAGATAATTTTGTTATAGAAGTTTAATTGACTGAAACAAAATATAATGTAGACATATATAACCATTGGATGACAGCATAATATAATATTGATGGAATAAATAGCAGGATAATTAATAATTGATAAATAGATAAGCATATGTTAGTTTGACAATGTGAGATTGATATAAATTGTGAACAATGATTATGAAAGGATCACACAAAAGATTCTAAACCAAGTGATACACTGTATGTACAAAATGGAAGATGGTTTTATGGGTTTTTTATGTATTGTCTGTGTATGTTTGTCTTAAAATTAAAAAAAATTATATATATAAAAAAGAACAAAAATGACTAGCCCAAAGAAGGATACTGGCGTCACCCTGGGTTGTCTGATGAAAATGTCAGCCTTTTGTGCCACAACTGAGTTTTTAAGAGGTGAATTCCATTTTCAATCATTATCAAAAAGGACAGCAAATAAAACCTTCAAGAAGAAGAAAGGAGGAGGAGGAGGAGGAGGAGGAGGAGGAGGAGGAGGAGGAGGAGGAGGAGGAGGAGGAGGAGGAGGAGGAGGAGGAGGAGGAGGAGGAGGAGGAGGGGGAGAAAGGGGAGAAAGGGGAGAAAGAGAAGGAAAAGGAGAAAGAAGAGGACAGGGAGAAAGAAGGAGGAGGAAGAGGAAAAGGAAGAAGAGGACGAACAGAAGGAAGAGAAAGAAGAGAACAGAAGAGGAAGTGGAAGAAGAGGAAGAAAGAAGAAGGAAAAAATAGGAGGAGTTCTAAAGTGAATAGCAAAACCAAACACCTGTATTTTGTGCGTGCGTGTGCCTGTGCCTGTGCGTGTGTGCATGTGTGTGCGTGTGTGTGTGAAAATCTAAAGAGGCTCATTTCCTTTCCTATTTGTAGGGCTGAACCAACATTCTGCTTTGACCTCCATGAACCATCTGTACACCCATCATGAATGTATCACCAGGTTGCAACACCGTAAAGCAACAGCTTCTCTTGAAGAAAATCACTTTAAAATATTCCAAAAGAATGCTCAGTTTGCACACCTCAAAACTTCTTTGGGAGACAAATTTCAGTGCTGCAGCGTCCTATCTATTTCTATCTTAATGCCACCTTATTAAGGTCTTTGTAGGTATTAAATAAAGCCACTTTGACCAGCTTTTCCAACCTGGGCAGACCATGGGATGTTTTGATAAAAGTAATAGTAATGAAAAAAATCTCCCAACCAAGAAAGAGAAAAAATGTTGGTTGGGGTCTCATAACCCCTTGAAAGAATTCTATTGGGCTGAATCTTATAATCACTCAAATGGGATAAATGGGGAGATTAGCAGTTGGATATAAGTATTAAGCAGTTTCAAATCCCCTCACTTCTTCCTCACTTTATTGACCAGTGGAAGATTAACCTGCAGAAAACAGCATGAGACACTTCTAACATGTTTATTTGGAGATGACTGAATGACACCAACTTTAATCTCATGTGGTGAATTTTCCCCAAAGTCATTTTATATACTTTAAAATGGATCTCTCCATGGTGAGGAATGGTGATCTATCACTAAAATATCACAAACAAAAATGGGATCTGGAAGTAAGGAATTTCTGCAGCTCTGCAATCTATAGTTAGAAAGACAAAAAAAGACAGAAAAGATATTTGCACGCTCTCAGATTCCTTGTTTATGAACAACCAACAACAAGAGATGTGGTGGCTCAGTGGCTTAATAATGCTGGGGACCGTCTCTGGTCCCACAGTTTGAGTCCTAGCACTTTGTGGTGGGGTGAGTTCCCATTACTCATCTCAACTTCTGTCCACCTTGTAATTTGAAAGCAAGTAGATGAATAAGTCCCACTGTGGTGGGGAGACGAGTTGGTGCTCTGTGAAGGCAGTCAGATTCCTGACAGCTCTGAACCTTCCCTGTTGTGGCCCCTGTTTGGGAGGCGCTTCCAGGGAAGGGAGGGAGTCTTTCTGGTGCAAAGCAAGCTCGCCCTCTTGTGGAGGAACCTGGGACGTGTATGAGTGTGCACAATGACAGAGCTAGTACCTTGGCAGCTAAAGTACTATTCTGCAATAGCACTGTAGTCTCCTGGTTAATGTAACAAAGCCATACGCTAACAACAACAACAACAACAACAACAACAACCAACAACCAACAACCAACAACCAACAACTAGATGGACTAGAAGGCCTTCTAAGTCTCTTCCAACTTTATTTTCCTGTTAACCTTTTTTTTTCTGGATTTAGTTTGGTTCTCACCAAGGCAAGTGTGATTCAATGTTAAAATAACTTTTCTCCATGGTTATAGCTACATGGACTAAACTAGAATCTGTTCACACCCTTAATATCTTTCAGTACATAAGCTTTTGTTAAGCGAGAGGGTGGTTAAGTGGGACACATCCCATTTCACCACCTTTTCACCATGGTTGCTAAGTGATTCATTGCAGTTGTTAAATGAATCACGTGGTCATTAAACTACAGCTTCCCCTGCTGACTTCTTTTCAATCTTAATATTAAAGCAAGATGGAAAGGCCATTTGTATGACTGCTCCCTTCTTCTCCCTGTTAGAAAGCAAAAGAAAGAATAAAAGATGGAGATAAAAAAGGAAGCGAGGGAGGGGAAAGGGGAAGGAAAGGAAGGAAGGAAAGCAGGAAGAAAGAAAGAAAGAAAGAAAGAAAGAAAGAAAGAAAGAAAGAAAGAAAGAAAGAAAGAAAGAAAGAAAGAAAGAAAGAAAGAAAGAAAGAAAGAGAAAAGAAAGAAAATGTCTGAATTCCCTATGAAATTGTAGTCAAGAACTATGTCCAAACTGTATTGAAAGATCTCTCTGGAAGCTGCCCTCTGTTCTTGTTTTTATGTCCACCTCTAACATTTCATACCGTCTTCAAACACTGAATTAAAAAGTCAGCTGTGAAAGAGGCTCTCCAAATAAATTTGCTTCCAGTGGTTTTTAAAGTTGGAATCACACACACACGGGCACTTTTTTTTTCAGTGTTATAAAGCAGACGTGCCAATATTGGAAGAGTACAGGGGAGAGGGAGAGACTACACCGAAGAGACATTGGTTTCTGTAAAGGCAGTAAAACCTTCTGATCTCAAGTCATCTTTTGCTGTGAAGGAATACTCAAGCGTTCATGCTCAGATTACTTTCTTAAGGTCAGCTCAAAACGGCAGGCGTGTAGCCTGAAAGCAAAACACAAAAGGCATATTTTTGTATCTGACTGCAGCTCCCCTTCTGAGCCAATATTTGAATAGGAGCTACAATCTTTTGTTATTTCAAATCTTATATGCCGTTTTTTGTTTTGGTTTTTTAAGCCTTTGCAGAAAAAAAAGCCAGAGAAAATGTGCCTCGCCGGCTGAGTTGGCAAATCACCATAAGGGCTGATATTCTTTCAGCTATGGTTTATCAAACAAGCCAGGATGGTCGGATTCAGAAAAACATGCTAAAAACAAAAGTCAGCAACCCTCTTTATGGCTCCTTGTAGAGAGAGTGGACCAAGTTGTGTCAGGTTTTCCCTTTTGCATTGAGGGATTCTTCAAAGATATGGCTAGATTTTTCTTCCTTGGAGACCCGGTGCCAGATCCGGTCCCAATAATAATTCTCAACAAGAATTGCACAAATGTGTCTTTTTCCCCCCTTCAAATTGGTGAAATGAGAAGGATGATTTTTTCCCCCAAATTGGAGTAGAAGACCTGTGTAGAAAATTAGCCCCCACCAGTCTCCTAGAAGAATGAAATGTTTTAGGAAATATTAAAAAGACAGAATATTATATTTTCCCTAAAGGAGGAATAGAGAAACATGCCTTCCTTAACAGTCCCCAGCAGATACTTTGTGCCCATTGAGAAAGATTGGACCAGCCTATCTACAAAAGACTTTCAACTCCAGGGTGATGGGATTAAGGCATGATGGCCCTCCAGGATATAGTAGGAGTAACCCACTATGATCTAGGAGCAGCACTCACCACATTGCACAATCTCCTAAGGACACTGCATCACCCTCCAAACTTCCACCAAACTTAGCTCAGACAACTTACAGAGCCAGCTATGACCCCTACAACAACCAGTAGAATACATGTTCTTGCACAGGAACAGGAAGCTCAAGTGCAAAGCCCAAGAGAAGGTGGTTCTGTCCATCTTTAAACCCGCTTTCCAATCAGCCTCCAGTGTCCATTTTGTCTCCAGTGCCTTTCTCCCGACTTGGAACTGAACCAGATGGATATTTCTTCCAATACCTCCAAGGTCCCTTCCAATGAGGAAACAGCCACAAGCATATTGTGTGCGACGTTTCCTATGGAACAACATCAAAAGCAAATTTTCTTTCATGAAACTGAAGGAGAATCAACAGCAAAAAATGACACAGGAAATTTTGTCTGCTGACATTGGATGAGGATGAGGGCGGGGATGAATGATGATGAATTTGATCTATCGCTGAGGTCTAAATAGCACTTGACACAGTGCTGTCCAAGTGTGTAGGAATATAGCTCCCAAAATCTTTAACCAGCAAGTTCATTGACAATACCAACTGTGAATTATGGAAATATTAATAGAAAGATTCGTTCCGCCACCTCCGAAGGGTATCACATTGAGGACAAGTAAGCTAAACTCTCTCAGACAATAAATCAATTGGAAGCGAGCTTCTTGCCAAAAACACAGTTTAGACATGATATATGGTAATACCAAAATATCATCCTGGTTCTTTCCAAGTTTGCTACATAACTGTTGTGACAATGCAGAAGGCCGTTGATATTTCGATGAATTCAGTGACACATTTCAGTTCTCCTTCATATTAAGAAAAGTCTAAAACTTTATAGCTCATTTTGAAGTTATTATTATTATTATTATTATTATTATTATTATTATTATTATTATTATTATTATTATTATTATTATTATTATTATTATTATTATTTAATCTTTGGTGAGATTCACAGCCTTTGGGGCTGGTTGGTAGCTCAACAGCTCGAGTCCTAACCAAGGACCTAGGAACTGTTCAGGTGCTAGAGCGCCTAGGAGGATATAAGCTGTTCCAAGTAGGGTGGTTTTTTGTAGAATCAGGGTATTGAAGTCTGATAAATTTAAGATTTCTGATATTAGCAAATAGTGAGGCAGCCCTTTAGGTATTGCTCCAAGGGCTCCAATTACAATTGGGAAAATACACATTTCTTTTTCCAAAGTCGCTTCAACTTCAATTTGTAAGTCCCGGCAGAATACTTTGTGATTTTTCTTCTCTACCGACTCGTGTCTACAATTCATGACCTCACCCTTTCCTAAGGGTCTGTATTGCGCACCAACGTGCCTAATTTTTCTTACATGTAACAATTTCATGTATTCACAACTATGTATACATTTATACTTATTATCTTGTAAACAATTGGCAAATCAAATAAATAAATAAATAATAAATAAACTGTTCAGGTAGCTATATAAGTTAGGGTGGTTTTGTAGAATCAGGCGTGAGGCAGCCCTTTAGGTATTGCTCAAAATTACAATTGGAAAACACACAATTTCTTTTCCAAAGTCTGTAAGTCCGGTCTTGACAATTCATGCATCACCAGGTATTGCAAGTCAGCTCTTTTCTTCTCAACTATTGTTATGTCAGGCGTGTTGGGCAAATGCCTCTCCGTCTGAATTCTGAAGTCCCACAAGAGCTTTTTTCATTCTCCAGAACTTTCTCAACCTGATGTTCCCAGTAGTTGTTACTATACCCAAATCCAAACTTTTGGTATAGTTTCCAGTGAATGATTTTAGCAACTCGGTTATGGCATTCTAAGTGGTCAGTTTGTGAAATTTTGCTGCATCCACTGATTAAATGGTCAACTGTTTCATCTTTCTCATTACAGAGGCAGCATTTGCTGTTGGTGGTGACATGATGAATCTTTGTCTACATGCAATTTGTGGCTAAGACTTGTTCTTTTTTTTTTAATTAAAAGTTGTTTATTTTTTATTTATTTTTACACATCTCTTCACATGAGCAACATGATTCCAGATTATAACACTTGTACATAGTCATACTTTTATTTCCATTAAACATATAATATCACCTCGTACCATTATCCATTTCACTCATCTTTAAATAAATTTGCATTTCATATTTCAATTCATTAGTTCAATATCAATATCATTTAATCCACACATAGGTTTTCAATTCTTTATCCCCTATTATTTCCATTTTCAGCCTACCACCTATTTTATTTTACATTACACATCATTATTATCCTTAATTTTCTCTAAGCCAATATATAATAAACAATCTAAAAATCGTAAATGTAAAATAAAGCCAATGTATTTAGGATCCACATGGTGTTTTCCATTCCCCTACTTTAACCATAATAAAATACTCTCATTATACACTTCTAATATCCATTAAATAATCAACTGTATATTTTAAAATGTATATATTTTAAGATATCCCCTCATTTTATCTTCACTTTACTGATAGTCATTAATAATCAGGTTTTTCTTCCTTTCCCCTTAGCCAAAGTTTGTCTATATATTTTAATTCATTTCCATTCCCCTGTTTTTAATCCTCCAAAGAAAGGGTTCATAACAGCATAATTCATTTGCAATTCATATTCAAATATGTGTGTGTGTGTGTGTGTGTGTGTATATGTATATGTATATGTATATGTATATGTATATGTATATGTATATGTATATGTATATGTATAATTATATAGTCCTAAAATATTTCCCAGCAAGTTTTAAACTAAGTACCAATATACATTCCCATTTGGTATCCCCCTTATAAAATCCCTAACCCTTATCTCTAAATTTCTCGGCTTTATTGTTTATTTTAATTTTAGCCAGCTTTCCCTTTTCTAAGTTTTCCCAGTCTTTCTTCTTTTTTCCTTCTAGTATTATTTTTATTCCCCTCTGCTTGTTAGCCATGTTTTTCCCCACCCTTTTTAGTTCTCTTTTTTGGGATTTCTTCTTATACAATTCCTTCTTCTTCTTCTTTGTCTTGGGAGCCTTATCTCTTTTATTTGTTGCCTCTGTTGTCAGTGTCTCTATTTTAAATCCTTTTATATCCTTTGGCAGTGGTCTTTGTTCTCCATATTCTTCTAGGCTGTTGCTTTCCTCTTCCAACTCGTCATGTCTGGGCTTTCTTTGTTCTTCTGCAAGCTGCAATGTCATTACTTTACTAATCATTGTATCCAGCAATCTCATTCTTTCTTTTAACAAACCTCTCACAGTTTGCAGCTCCAACTTAAATTCTTTGCTTATTTCTTCTATTTCTTTATTAAAGAACAAATTTTTCTATTATAGTCCTTGCCAAAAGTCCCTGTTTCTCTCACTTTCTCTTTCTTCTGTTTTTTTGTCACAGTCAACCTCCAGCAGTCCCAAAATATTGTATTCCTTTATATTTAACTGTAGTCCCCACTTTTTTTTAAAGCTTCTGGGGTTCTTATTGTATTAATAATCTTTTATTCCATTTCTTCTTTCTTTCAACTATTTATACAACCAGTAAATTCCCATAAAAGCATAAAAGAAGAAAATCTTTAACCATTAGGTGGTGCTCTATATCACTTTCTTTTCAAAGTTTTTTTAATTTTTAATTCTCTTTTCCGTAGTATTAATGTTAAATTTTATCCATTCCAAATAAATCCAGCATTTTATCCAATGCCTAATTAATGTCCAATTCTGTATATTAGTCCAAATTTAATCTCTATTTTCATATAATTCTTTTATTTTCAGTTTTTCCTTTACCTTATATTTTCCTCTTATTCCCCATTCGCTGCTACCATTCTTCCAAACTAGGACACTTTCTTTCCGCTTTTTGGGGTTATCAAAAAAAAATATTCAAAGTCTTTTATCCAGTTACATGCTGCCCACCATTTCCACTCTCCAGCACAAACTTAAGTCCTGGCAGCTTCCTGTCTTCAGGGCAGCCATTAAACTACCACCTCTCACTTTCTTCTAGGGGAGTAGATACCAAGCCAGGGAGGGGAGATGCAGCTCCATTCAACTCATCTGATGGTCTCCCCCTCTTCCCCACACCCCTACACTGTGGGTCAGATGGTTCGGTCCCTCAGGGATTCCTCCAACAGGGCAAGCACAAATCAAAGCAGTGCACGATCGCGGTCTCTGGTCCGTCTTCAAAGGAAACACCACCAGAAGTCCACTAAGGCTTGTTCTTGAACAGCCAAAATAAAGCCTTCAGTTTCTTTTTTCAGTATTCCTGATTTTAGCCAATTCCAAGTAAGCTTTTGGTCAGCTTTGTCTTCAATACTTTTCAGGTATTGGCCATGCATAGCTTTGCTTTTCCAATTTTCAATTCGGTTCTCAATTCCTTAATCATTGGCACTTCACTTTTCTGGATGTAGTCATTCAAGCCGTGTCTTTCTTCTTCTACAGTCTGCTTTACTTGTAGGAGACTTCAACCACCTTCTGCTCTCAGTAGATATAATTGATCAACATCACTTTTAGGATGCAAGGCATGATTGCTATTGTTATTGTTATTATACAAAAAACTACAGTGTACACAGCAAACGAGATAACTATGCTGGGTTTTCTATCACAAATCACTAGTCAAACACTTCCCAATCATTTAGGACTGTGTGGTGTATCAGCGGATTATGCGAGCAGATCCCAGTAAGTTGGCCTTTTGCAGCTGACCAATGGTGATTTTGTCAGTGCCAATTGTTTTCAAGTGCTTGCCTACGTCTTTAGGCACAGCACCCAGTGTGCCAAGTACCACTGGAACCACCTTCACTGGTCTATGCCAGAGTCTCTGCAATTTGATTTTCAAGTCCTGATATCTGGTGATTTTTTCAAGTTGTTTCTCATCGATTCTGCTGTCACCAAGTGTGGTAATGTCGACAATCAACACTTTTTCCTTTTCCATAATCATGATATCCAAAGTATTGTGTTCCAAAACTTTGCCAGTCTGTATTCAGAAGTCCCACAGTAGTTTTGCATGCTCATTTTTGACCACTTTCTCAGGCTTATGATCCCACCGGTTCTTTGCTACAGGCAGATGGTAGTAGTGACACAAGTTCCAGTGGGCCATCTGAGCGATTGTGTTGTGACGTTGTTTGTAGTCAGTCGGAGCGATTGTCTTGCAACAGCTCAGTATGTGATTGATGGTTTCATCCGTTTCTTTGCAGAGTCTGCATTTGGGGTCATCAGCAGATTTTTCTATTCTGGCTTTGATTGCATTCGTTCTGATGGCTTGTTTTTGGGCTGCAAGAATCAGGCCTTCTGTTTCTTTCTTCAGTGTTCCGGTTGTTGTTGTTGTTGTTGTTGTTGTTGTTGTTGTTGTTGTTGTTATTATTATTATTATTATTATTATTATTATTATTATTATTATTATTATTATTATTATTATTATTACTCTTGTTTACTAAATAAAAGAGAAAGGGCAGGAAGCTTCACACAGCTTCAAAAAAATTTCCCCTAACAAAGTCTCAGACTTCTGATTCCCATCCTAGAATCACATGCCAATCAATCATGATCAGGTCATGCTGATCTTGGGTCATCAGTGCCAAAGGCTACCAGGCTTTGGTAAAAACCTTGGGGTTGATGTTATTTAACAGAGTAACAGAGTTGGAAGGGACCTTGGAGGTCTTCTAGTCCAACCCCCTACCCAGGCAGGAAACCCTATACCATTTCAGCCTGTCCAATTTCTTCTTAAAAGCCTCCAGTGATGGAGCTCCCACAACTTCTGAAGACAAGCTGTTCCATTGATTAGTTATTCTAACTGTCAGGAAATTCCTCCTTAGTTGCTTCTCTCCTTAATGAGTTAACATCAGCTGCTTCTTGTCCTGCCCTCAGGGGTTTAGGAGAATAGCTGGACTCCCTCTTCTTTGGGGCAGCCCCTTAAACTTCCATTAAACTAGACATACCCAATTCCTGCAATTGTTCTTCCCATGTTTTAGCCTCCAGTCCTCTAATCCTCATTGTGGCTCTTCTCTGGACTTTTTCTAGAGTCTCAACATATTTTTTATATCATGGCAACCAAAATTGGGTGGAATATTGCACATGTGGCCTTATTTATTGAGAGCCTCTGTATGGAACTTAGCATTAGGTACTGTGGAAACTGATTGCTCTTGGGATATCTCTGCTGTCATTACTAAGATGCTCCCGGCAGCTTATAAGAGATCTGTGTCCCCATAGTCCTCGACTTACAATGGTTCATGACCACTGTTCACAGTTACAACCTTTGCAGCATCCCCTTGATCACGTGAGCAAAATTCAGATGCTTGGCCCCTGGTTCGTACTTGTGACCATTGCAGTGTCTCCCAGGGTCACATGATCCCCTTTTGTGACCTTCTGATGAGCAAAGTCAATGGGAAAGCCCGATTCACTTAACAACCAGGTTACTAACTTATCAACTGCAGTGATTGACTTAACAATGGAGGCAGTAAAGCTCAGGCAAAACTCACTTTACAAATGTCTCACTTAACGACAGAAATTTCAGGCTCAGGTGCAGTTGTAAGCCAAGGGCTACCTGGATTATCTTGCTTAGTGTGTATGCTTTTTAGGCTACGCCTTTTAGCAATACCAATAGCACTTAGACTTCCATGCCGCTTTACAGGGCTTTACAGCCCTCCCTAATCGGTCTATTGTCCCCAACAGTTTGGGTCCTCATTTTACTGAAGGACGGAAGGTTGAGTCAACCTTAAGCCTGGTGAGATTTGAACTGCCAAACTGTAGGCAGCCAGCAGTCAGCAGAAGTAGCCTGCAGTACTGCACTCTAACCACTGCGTCACCCTAGCTTTTAGCTAATAATAAAGCTTAAAATCCCTTTATTTTTCTGGCGTGTTCATTGTCTCTGGATCCAAAAGAACCAGTTGCCTGGGCACCTGATCTCTGCCCTGACACCTGTCAATATCCTGTCTACCTTCCTTGGTCAAAGCTGGGAAATACTGCTTTTGGTTCACACCCTCTCTGCAGATGGTGAACCCGAAGCAAACCAGAAAAGCAGCTTTCCACAGAAAGAGATCTGGTTCACAAATGCATTTTTATGTGGCATGGCTCCGTTTCTTTGAGTAATGCATTCTTCCCCAATTTGATGCACTGCACAATATGACAGTTCCTTGAGCCAATTGCAAGGTCCCAAGGATGAAAGCGTTTGGCACGCTGTGGGTATCACACCAAACATAAAAAACCTCTGTTTGAAAAGGGAACACACAGCTGACAGCAGGCCTGCCAAAGGGGTGGGGAAAACAGCGCCAGGTGAAGCTGTTGGTTAGGGTTTATTGGTCACTTTGAGTCCGATGGCTTTGCTGGAGAGGAGGAGAGGAGAGCCTTGTAGGCAGGACACCAGTGGCTGCTGTTTGTGCATCGTGATGTTTACGAAGGGGGATCTCTTTGAGAAAAGAAACCAAAGGTTTCCATCAGGTGATAATTTGAGGCCTCTGCATCAACTCTATCAAATGAAGTTATCTTTGAGATGAACGTAAGAAAACCCTGCAGCCAGATCTCACTTCCTCATACCTTGCAGACCAGATGACAAAACAGGTTAGTCCAGGTAGTCCTTGACTTGCAACCATTCGGACATGTCATTATTGAAAATGTTAGGTAATGAACCATCTGCCAGGAAACAACCAAGCTCAACCAAAGACTCCACAATTCAACCCTGGGCTGCAAATATTCTCCTCTATAAGTTGGCATTTTCATTAGTTTCTGCCCTTTTATTTTCTCCTTTTCTTTAGCAAAGAAATCAGTATCCAATGATTATAAGAATGTGCTTATATGTTTGACATTGGCTAATGATTCATTCTTTCTCTTCTACATCACACATTACACACGTAATATTTAATGTAAAATGTACTTATGCCTGTCTGTATTTCCATCTATCCATTTCTCTCTGGGTGTATGTGTGTTTCTGTTTCTATCTTCTTTCTTCTTTCTTCTTCTTCTTCTTCTTCTTCTTCTTCTTCTTCTTCTTCTTCTTCTTCTTCTTCTTCTTCTTCTTCTTCTTCTTCTTCTTCTTCTTCTTCTTCTTCTTCTTCTTCTTCTTCTTCTTCTTCTACCTCTTCCTCTTCCTCTTCCTCTTCCTCTTCCCTCCTTCTCCTCTTCCTCTTCTTCTTCCTCCTCTCTCCTCCTCCTCCATAAACCCCAGTCCTTTCTCACACTGATGTTACCTAGCTGGGTAATGAAACATCTGCAAGAAAACAACCAATCTCAGAGAGCCCCAAAGACCCCACAGCTCAACCCTGAGCTACAAATATTCCCTTCACCTTATTTTCTAAAGGAAATTTTTGATTGACAGGATCTGCTCCAACTGGTGTGTAACAAGAGAAACAAAGAAACCAGCTTGATTCATTTGTATTATACTAGATCATCTATCAGTCTTGGAAGTCTTTTTTTCCATGCTAATGACTAAAGAAAAATCTGTTGGAAGATTTAATAAGTGCACTTACTTCTGTAATAGCTTTTATATGTGCTCAAGCTGCTCTGTCCTGACATTAAAATGCAAGGATTGTTTGACAGCCTTTTCGTGTTTCTTTTTAATGACTTCATTAATCAAATCAGGTAAGGAAAGAAAAAGGGGGGTTGCTTTCTTTCAAGTCGTTTTAAAAAGCAGGGGGATCAGAAGAAAATCAGTTTTGAATGAGTTCAGCTCATGCCTGTGGGAGGTTATTGCGCCAACATAAAACTGATCAATCAAAACTGAATCTTTTTGTTTTCTTTCCCCCCCCCCTTCTCCTCACCTAGCTGTTCTGTGAATATTCTTAAGGGTGGGTGGGTGTTGCAGTTAACACTGGGAAAATGTAAATGGTCCAGAAGAATCCAGCTTTGACCGAACCAAGGATTTTGATCACCTCCACCAGCACACTCTCTTTCCTCAAATATTGCTTCTAAATCTGGACAACTTTCAAATGTGTGGCCTACAACTGCCACCTTTATTTCTTTATAAGTAACTCAAAGTGCTGAGCATGATTACTTCCACTTTTTCACCACAATGACAACAACCTTATGAGGTGGCTTGATCTGAGAGAGAGTGGCTGGCTCAAAGTCACTCAGCTGGCTTTCGGGTGGAATGAGATGAGATGAGATATAAGATGAGATATAAGATGAGATAAAATAAGATAAGGGGGGAAGAGAAGAAGAGAAAGGGAGGGAAGGGGAGGGAAGAGGAGAGGAGAGGAAAAGAGAAGAGAAGACTATGTTACAGAGCCCCTGATTATGACATCGAACATGCAAACAAGCTAAATACACTACTAACATGGGCAGCATCCTGCCCACACGCTTTTATCTTTCTTGGTGACTTCAATTTACCTCATATTAACTGGACCCTTAATGAATGTACAACTGAACCCACATATGAAACCTTCTACAATGCTGTAACAAACCTGGAACTGGAACAACTAGTAACCAACAACACTAGGCTTAACAACTGCCTCAATCTCATCTTCTACAATAGTTTGAATTCAATTTACGGAATACAAATTAAAGAACCCTTTTCCAACAGTAACCACAACATGATTGACTTTTGTCTCAACATACATCCACACAAAAATCATCACAATGATGGAATCCCCAATTATAACTATGATCTTATAAACAATGATCTCTCATCCCTTGATTGGCAATTTCTATTCTCTGGATGCAATACTGTAGAAGACCATTACAACATATTTTTACTTGAAGTCAAAAGAGTCATCAAACTATATGTACCATTAACAACTCCCAAAACCAGAAAAAACAAATTACCCATAACAATAAGGAAGCTTCAATCCAAAAAGAAATCACTTTGGCGGAAAAACAAATCTGTTGCCAACTTCAAAATTCGATACAAAAATGTATGCCACCAGATAAAGACTGAATGCACCAATTATCACATTAAACAAGAAGAAAACTTTCTACGCACCAATTCCACCCACACTTTCTACAATTTTGTAAACAACAAACTAAAAGACTCAAAGTCCATCCCACCCCTGAAAGGACGTAATGGTAAAGACTGCAATGACGACACTATTAAAGCCAACCTCTTTAACACATTCTTTGGCTCAGTATTTGTAAACAGCAATGGATCATGCCCAGTATTTCGTAGTCGAACCACAGAAAACTACAATGATCTAATACATATCGATTTTACAGAAGACAATGTTTAAAAAGCACTACGCAATCTAAAACCATCTCTATCTATTGGACCGGACGGAATATGTGCCTACTTCATAAAAAAGCTACCCACTGCCATAGCTGAACCTCTAAGCATAATCTTTGAAAAATCCATCAGGACCAGCTCCTTGCCAAAACTATGGTCACAAGCCACGGTCATCCCCATCTTCAAAAAGGGAGACCCCAGCCTAGTTGAAAATTACAGAGCACTCTCTTTATGCTGCATCATCTGTAAAGTCATAGAATCAATTATTAACCAATCCATCATCCTCCACTTAGAAACAAACAACCTACTCTCTAATAAACAATTTGGTTTTAGGAAAAAACTATCATGTAATCTGCAACTCTTACACTGCAAAAACATATGGACTACACAACTCGATCAGGGCAAAGCAATAGACACAATCTACATAGACTTCTGTAAAGCCTTTGATTCAGTGGAACATGATAAACTACTCCTAAAACTAAAATCTTATGGTATCTCTGGACACCTGCATAACTGGATAGAAGCATTCCTGTCAAACGGACAACAAATGGTCAAAATTGGGAGCGCCCTATCAAATTCTGTACCTGTCAACAGTGGTGTCCCCCAAGGCAGTGTTCTAGGACAAACTCTCTTCATACTCTGCATAAATGACCTCTGTGATCACATTAAGAGCAACTGCGTTCTCTTCGCTGATGATGTAAAGCTGTTCAATACCACAGACAATACTGCTACCCTTCAAAAAGACCTCGACTATGTATCAGAATGGTCAAACAAATGGCAACTTCAAATCTCAACAAATAAATGCTCTGTCTTACATATTGGCAAAAAGAATCAGAAAATAAAATACAGGCTGAATAGTCAAGACCTTGTTGATGATCCAAACTCTGTCAAGGATCTTGGAATACTCATCTCTAATGGATCTAAGTGCTAGAGCCCATTGTAACTATATAGCCAAAAAGGCGTTAAGAGTTGTTAACCTAATCTTACGTAGCTTTTTCTCTGGTAATATTACACTAATAACTAGAGCATACAAAACATTTGCTAGACCAAAACTCAAATACAGCTCATCAGTCTGGAAGCCACATTACATATCTGATATTAACACAGTTGAGAAAGTCCAGAAATACTTCACAAGAAGAGTTCTCCACTCCTCTACTTGTAGCAGAATACCTTATGCCACCAGACTTGAAATTTTAGACCTAGACAACCTAGAACTACGCCGCCTTCGGTCCAATCTAAGTATCGTACATAAAATTATCTACTGCAATGTCCTCCCTGTCAATGAATACTTCAACTTCAACCATAACAATACAAGAGCAAACAATAGATACAAACTCAAGGTAAACTGCACCAAACTTGATTGCAGGAAATACGACTTCAGCAACAGAGTGGTCAATGTCTGGAATCCTCTACCTCAGTGGTCCCCAACCATTTTTGTACCAGGGACCAGTTTCAAGCAGAAACACTTTTTCAAGGACCAGCCGGGGAGGGGGGGAGATTCTATTTTCCATTCCCAAAACTTTATGTTTACCCTACAACTAGCATTAAAGACACCTGACTGCAGTCTCTCTAGTTCTAGGTCTTGCCCAGCTGTGTAGCTACAAAATTTCATGCAGATGTTTCTCTTATCTCTGTTTGGTGAAAACAGGAATTGAATGAGGAGCATTTAGTCAGTGTGTTTTCAATAGGAAGCTCCTGTAGTCCTTGTTTAGGGATCATTCAGAGCTACGATGGACCTCTAACATCCAGCCCAGGAAGAAACTTCTTCAAAGAAGCCGGGGGGGCTTTTCTTGTTGCCGCACCTCCTCCGAAGCGCCCGTTCACCCCCACCCCCACCCCACCCACCCGCGCGCGGTTCAATCCAGTGCTCCGTTCTGCCTGCCTGCCTGCGTTTCTGGTTGTTTCGGAGCAGCTTCGGCTGATAAAAAGAGGCGAATAGTTATTATTCTCAGCCGAAGCTGCTCCGAATCAACCAGAAACGAAGGCAGGCAGGCAGGCAGAACGGAGCACTGGATTGAACCGCGCGCGGGCGGGCGGGGTGGGGGTGAACGGGCGCTTCGGAGGAGCTGCGCCGACAGGAAAAGCCACCCTGCCGGCTCCTTTGAAGCAGTTTCTTCCTGGGCTGGTGGAGGAGCGAGAGAGCGACTGAGAGAGGAACGAGGCGGGAGGAAACCGAAGCCGCTGAGCCGGAGAGCAGGACAGGCTTTGGTTGCTTCCTCCCTCCCCTTCTTTCATTTGTGTCCTTGATCCCTGATCCCAGCAGCATTCTTTTTCTATTTTCTTTTCTTTGCGGCCCGGTACAGAGTGCTCCACGGACCGGGACCAGTCCGCGGCCCGGTGGTTGGGGACCCCTGCTCTACCTGACTCTGTGGTTTCTTCCCCAAACCCCAAAAACTTTAACCTTAGACTGTCTACTATTGACCTCACCCCTTTCCTAAGAGGTCTGTAGGGGGCGTGGTTATACTTATATCTGTTATCTAATAGTTGCTTGACAAAATAAATAAATAAATAAACATTAAAAATGAAATTCTGTTGCCTGCTCTCAAGAGAAAGTATACTGCATATCTACCCAAACTCATACATAACAGACATATACACATGCTCTATATATAGTGATCGTTTCTGCTGCCTTCACCACTCTCTGCTCTGCCTTCCTATCTGAAGCAGGCTTGAATCATGTTGGGTGATTGGCTAAAAGTCCTCTGACTGGCTTTCATGCTTAAGGCAGGTCTAGAACCACAGTCTCCTGGTGACTGGCCCAAATCCATAGAGCCAGAACCTTTCGTGGATATGGCGGGAGAAGAACTCACCGTCTCTTGGTTTCTAGGCAAGCATCTTAACCACTAGACCAAACTGACTCTCTAACCATTATTCTCCATTATTCTCAGGAAACTAGACTGCAAAGGCTGCACCTGACTGTAGTGTACAGGTAGTCCTTAACTTACAGCAGTTCATTTAATGACAATTCAAAGTTACAGAAAAGAAGTGGCTTATGACCGTTTTTCACACTTACAGCCGTTGCAGCATTCCCCTGGTCCCTTGATCAAAATTCAGACACTTGGCAATTGACTTATCTATATTTATGACAGTTGCCATGTCCCAGAGCCATGTGGTCATTTTTTGTGATCTTCTGAGAAGCAAAGTCAATGGGGAAGCCAAATTCAGATTTAACAGATTAACAGAGTTGGAAGGGACCATGTAGGTCATCTAGTCCAACCCTCCACCCAAGCAGGAGACCCTGCACCATTTCTGACAGATGGCAGTCCAGTCTCTTCTTGAAAGCTACCAAGGGATGAAGCTCCACAACTTGTGAAGGCAACTTCTGTTCCATGGGTGGATTGCTCTCACTGTCAGAAAGTTTCTCCTTATTTCCAGGTTGAATCTCTCCTTGATCTATTTTCATCCATGATTCCTTGTCTGGCCTTCGGGTACCTTGGAAAACAGCTTGACCCCCTCCTCTCCTCTGGGGAAGCCCCTCCTCAAATATTGGAAGCTCTGCAATCTATAGTTAGAAAGACAAAAAAAGACAGAAAAGATATTTGCACGCTCTCAGATTCCTTGTTTATGAACAACCAACAACAAGAGATGTGGTGGCTCAGTGGCTTAATAATGCTGGGGACCATCTCTGGTCCCACAGTTTGAGTCCTAGCACTTTGTGGTGGGGTGAGTTCCCATTACTCATCTCAACTTCTGTCCACCTTGTAATTTGAAAGCAAGTAGATGAATAAGTCCCACTGTGGTGGGGAGACGAGTTGGTGCTCTGTGAAGGCAGTCAGATTCCTGACAGCTCTGAACCTTCCCTGTTGTGGCCCCTGTTTGGGAGGCGCTTCCAGGGAAGGGAGGGAGTCTTTCTGGTGCAAAGCAAGCTCGCCCTCTTGTGGAGGAACCTGGGACGTGTATGAGTGTGCACAATGACAGAGCTAGTACCTTGGCAGCTAAAGTACTATTCTGCAATAGCACTGTAGTCTCCTGGTTAATGTAACAAAGCCATACGCTAACAACAACAACAACCAACAACTAGATGGACTAGAAGGCCTTCTAAGTCTCTTCCAACTTTATTTTCCTGTTAACCTTTTTTTTTTTTTATGGATTTAGTTTGGTTCTCACCAAGGCAAGTGTGATTCAATGTTAAAATAACCTTTCTCCATGGTTATAGCTACATGGACTAAACTAGAATCTGTTCACACCCTTAATATCTTTCAGTACATAAGCTTTTGTTAAGCGAGAGGGTGGTTAAGTGGGACACATCCCATTTCACCACCTTTTCACCATGGTTGCTAAGTGATTCATTGCAGTTGTTAAATGAATCACGTGGTCATTAAACTACAGCTTCCCCTGCTGACTTCTTTTCAATCTTAATATTAAAGCAAGATGGAAAGGCCATTTGTATGACTGCTCCCTTCTTCTCCCTGTTAGAAAGCAAAAGAAAGAATAAAAGATGGAGATAAAAAAGGAAGCGAGGGAGGGGAAAGGGGAAGGAAAGGAAGGAAGGAAAGCAGGAAGAAAGAAAGAAAGAAAGAAAGAAAGAAAGAAAGAAAGAAAGAAAGAAAGAAAGAAAGAAAGAAAGAAAGAAAGAAAGAAAGAAAGAAAGAAAGAAAGAAAGAAAGAAAGAAAGAGAAAAGAAAGAAAATGTCTGAATTCCCTATGAAATTGTAGTCAAGAACTATGTCCAAACTGTATTGAAAGATCTCTCTGGAAGCTGCCCTCTGTTCTTGTTTCTATGTCCACCTCTAACATTTCATACCGTCTTCAAACACTGAATTAAAAAGTCAGCTGTGAAAGAGGCTCTCCAAATAAATTTGCTTCCAGTGGTTTTTAAAGTTGGAATCACACACACGCGCACACTTTTTTTTTCAGTGTTATAAGGCAGACGTGCCAATATTGGAAGAGTACAGGGGAGAGGGAGAGACTACACCGAAGAGACATTGGTTTCTGTAAAGGCAGTAAAACCTTCTGATCTCAAGTCATCTTTTGCTGTGAAGGAATACTCAAGCGTTCATGCTCAGATTACTTTCTTAAGGTCAGCTCAAAACGGCAGGCGTGTAGCCTGAAAGCAAAACACAAAGGCATATTTTTGTATCTGAATGCAGTTTTAACAGATTAACAGAGTTGGAAGGGACCTTGTAGGTCATCTTGTAGGCCATCTTGCCTTGGAAAACAGCTTGACCCCCTCCTCCCCACTGGGGAAGCCCCTCCCCAAATATTGGACGGCTGCCATCCTGTCTCCCCTGGTCCTTATTTATTTTATTTATTTATTTGATTTGTCAATCACTTCCAAGATAGTAGATATAAGTATAAACATGAGTAAAAATACAGGAAATAGGTCCGAATAAAAGGGGACAATAGGACAGGGACGGTAGGCATGATGGTGCACTTATGCACACCCCTTCCCTAGACTAGCCAGGCCCAGTTCCTGCAACCGTTCATCTTCTGTTTCAGCCTCCAGTCCCCTCATCCTCCTGGTTGCTCTTCTCTGCACTTTTTCTAGAGCTTCAACGTCTTTTTTGTAGACCAAAACTGGATGTAGAGCTCCAGGGGTGGCCTTACTAAGGCTTTGTAGAGTGGTTCACCTAACAACAATTCAGTTAATAACACTTCACTTAACAACCATGTCATTAACTTAACCGCAGTGATTCACTTAACCACAGTGGCAAGAAAGGTTGTAAAATGGCGCAAAATTCATTGAACTAATGTCTCGCTTAGTGACAGAAATTTGGGGCTCGATTGTGGTCATAAATCAAGGACTACCTGCCTAACGGAGGCACGACTGGCAGAATCAACAATGGTACAATCGAAATTACCGTTGAGGTGGGGCATGGTTGTCTCCATAGCAAGCGACCTCAGGGTGTGAGAGGAATAAAATGTCTTCCTCCTGAGCCTTAGCAGGGGGCTGGAAGAGAGAGAGAGACTCTCTTGATCTGCATGATTAAGATTCATATCAAATCCCGAAGTCGCTGTAATCACTATAATCTACCTCAGAGCAAGAGAAGGTGCTTTGGAAAGTCTCGAGGAGCCGTGTGATTACATACTGAGGGCTCTTAACGTTCTTAGGAAAATGTGCACATTTTGGGTGGTTTATACTTTGTTTTAAAAAGGGCCTGGTTTTCCTTGCATTTTTATAAATAAAAAAATAAACCTGGAGAGTTAGCACAAAATATGAACTAAAATAAAGGAAGGGCTTAGGATCAGTTTCCTGACAGAGAAATTTCCTGACAGAACAATTAATCAGTGACTTGCCTCCAGAAGTTGTGGGTGCTCCAACACTGGAGGTTTTTAAGAAGAAATCGGACAACCATTTGTCTGAAATGGTAGGTGGTCTCCTGCCTGAGAGGGGGGTTGGACTAGAAGACCTTCAAGGTCCCTTCCAACTCTGTTGTTCTATTTTTCTCTCTGCTGATCAGCCCAAATAGTAACAAGTGGGTAGAGAATGGATGGGCTGCAGATGAAACAGAGTTACAGCATTCAAATCCCAGCTAGATTTTTCATTAAAAGAAAAATCTGATTTGTTCCGAGCCAGTTCAAAGAGTATAAGGCACTTGCTTGAAACGGAGGTAGAGTTTTTTGGATGGCAAATTGGACAGTTTAACAATCAATGGAGAAAATTAGCAGAAATTTCCTGACAGTGAGAACAATGAATCAGTGGATTGGATTGCCATCCAAAATTGTGGGTGCTCCATCACTGGAGGTGTTGAAGAAGAGATTGGACAACCATCTATGTGAAATGGTATAGGGTCTCCTGCTTGTGCAGGGGGTTGGACTAGAAGACCTCCAAGGTCCCTTCCAACTCTGTTATTCTGATTTCCCTTCTCACATTTCTACAAGCTAAGGATAGTCTTAAGTAACTTTCAGGGCCACAATTGGATAAGTTGCATAATGTGGTAAGGCACTATTTTAATACCACGTTTGGTGGGTGTAGAAAGTTAGCACCTACCCCTTTCCTAGAAGAATGAAATGTTTTGGGAAATATTAAAAAGGCAGAATATTATATTTCCCTAAATGAGAAATGGAGAAACATGTTTCTTTAGAGGCAGAAAGCAGCCCCCACTTTTTCTTAATAGACCACAGCAGATGTCAGCACTTAAGAAATAAAGAGCTTATTAAAAGAAGACAAGTATCTAGATAGCTCTATTCATAAGCAAATGCCCTCACCCAAGAGCCAAAACAGGACGAAAGCCATTAAGCCACAATAGGAATTGCATCACCCCCAGAGCAATCCAAACTTCAACCAAACCTGGGAGCTCAGGCAAAGACCTAGGATTTGCATTTCCTCTTTTGCCTATAGAGCCAGCTATGACCCCTACATAACCCCTACATGACCCCATAGGAATCTGACAACAGCATGTTCTTTCACAGGAACAGGAAGCTCAAATACAAAGCCGAAAGGAGGTATAAAAACCCACCCACTCTCATCTCCACTTTGTCAGCTGCCCAGAACCAAAAACTCATGTGGTTCTGCTTCATCATTAAACCATCTTTCCAATCAGCCTCCATGTTTCCAGTATCTTTCTCCGGGCTTGGAACTGAACCAGGTAGATATTTCTTCCCACAGTGGTCAAACCGTAACAATTGATTTTATACTGCTTGACCGGTTTACACTGGATCTAAACCAAAACCATAGAATAGTTTAGTGCTATCAGTCTTTCTGAAAAGACTGCCAAGAAATCACACACATTCATTCATAGCTGGAAGGAAATTGAATTGAACAGAGCTCCGGAGAAACTGCTATTAGTTCAGGTGGGCCTTTACTATTATGGGTGATGTAGGACTGGAATGTTAGTTGCTTTTGAGGTGTCTTGTTTCATTCACAAAGGACATCCGGGCACTCTGGAGTTAACAATTTGATGATCAAAATGGTAGGAGTTTGCCAGGAAGTTCCAAAAGAGTTCAGCCTGGTTGCAAAAGGCTTGGGGTCTGTAGCAAGATGTTAGAAGGCTGGTGCTGGTGTCAAAAGAATCTGGAGAAATAAGAATCTCTTGCAGACAGAGATCAAAGGAAGAGAGAGACAAATTGGAGTCAGTGAGGAAATTATGAGAAGGAATTCAAAACAGGAGAATCTCTTTTTCCTGGGAGGAAACATGAAACTTAGAGGCTGATCTCTCTCTCTCCCCTTCCCTCCCTGTCCCTCCCTTTCTTTCTCCTATCTGTATCTATATCTATCTATCTATCTATCTATCTATCTATCTATCTATCTATCTATCTATCTATCTATCTACCTACCTACCTACCTACCTACCTACCTACCTACAGTATATTCATGATATATCATCTATCTATCATCTGTCTAGCTATCTATAGCATCTATCTATATGTATCACCTATCTCTATCTATCTATCATCTATCTATCACATCATCATCTATATCTATCATCTATCTATTTATCTATCACATCTATCTATATCTATTTATCATATATCTATCCATCATCTACAGTATCTATCTATATCTATTTATCTATCTTCTATCTATCCATCCATCCACCCATCCATCCCTTTCATCTCTGTCTCGCTCTCTCTAATTTGCATACCTGTCCATCTCACAAAAAGGGGCTCTAGGCAAATGTCCAACAAACCAAACGACCCATATATAAATAATGAACATAAAATATAAGAATCCACTCTGAAAGACAAATATTATAAAAATGAATGTACAAACCCTAGGCAAAGAAAGACTAAGAAGAGCATCCTTAGCAATGGAGCCATCTTAGCATATCTCTGGGACCACCAGTCTTAATAAACATAACCAGGTTTTGGGGGATATGATGGCGTGTAGTTAGTTACCTTTGCTGATTTGCCTGGAGTCCCAATGGGGCATTTCATCCTTGTGATGGGTAGCACATTATAAAAGAAGACTCCACCTTCACCCCATTGTTTACATGTTTGTTTGGTTGTTTATATTCCAGCTTTATTATTTTTTACAAATAACTTAAGACAGCTGTCAAGTATGAGAAATCAGGAAATCCAGGCAGTTCAAATGAATATAAAGGTGTATTGCAAGCTTAAGCTGTCTACAAGAATCTGAGCTACTGATGGTCAAAACAGATAAATAAGAGTCAAAGGAATTCAAGGTGGGACTTTGATCTCTTGTGGGCATGAAGGGACTTGAGACTGATGACATGTTTGACTCCTCCCTCAGGCCCAGCCTGGTCAACTCCTACAGCAGCAAACATGTCCAACCTATCTTCCTCATCCTAATTCCCCATAACAATGACCCTGTGAGACGCATTGGGCTGAGAGAAAGTAACTGGCCCAAAGTCACTCAGATTCTACCAGCTCGGACCGGTTCAGGTGAACCGGTAGTTCTGGTGATCATTTGGCCCCACCCACCCACCTCCGCCCTTTTCCTGTGCTTTATTTCCTTGTTTTTGAGCACAGCTGATTCACGTGGCAGAGCGGTTTGCCATGTCTCAGCTGTTTTACTCACTGGGGCTGCAGCAGCAGGTAAGTAGTAGCACTCAAAATGGTCTTTTCTAAAAGCTGGCCACCAACACAAAGCGCTCTCTCACCGAAC
This sequence comes from Notechis scutatus, assembly GCF_049901735.1. Classification (NCBI taxonomy): domain Eukaryota; kingdom Metazoa; phylum Chordata; class Lepidosauria; order Squamata; family Elapidae; genus Notechis; species Notechis scutatus. Next base: position 4,973,264 of record NC_142012.1, read on the forward strand.
CGGTTGTTACACCGTTTGAATCGCACCACTGCTCAGATGGCTTTCGTGGCTGAAGTGGGATTGGCATTCCTTCTCCTCTGGTGATTGGCTTAAAGTCACCCAGCCAGGTTTCATACCTGAGGCAGGACTAGAACACACAGCCTCCCCCTTTCTAGCCTAGTGCCTTTTAACCAATAGGCCGAAGTGGCTCTATTGGTTCTTTCCTTAACTATTTTAAATTTTAATGATAATATTTATCATTTTAATGTTTTATTACTATCATGTTCGTCTTGTTGTAAGCCACCTAGAGTCATTTGATGGTTAGACAGGTGGCATATGCATTTAATAAATAAATTAAAAAATAATGTAGGAAGGGGGTAGATTCCTAGGAGGGAAAGGTGGTGGATTCCAGAGGAGTAAGAGGCAACTCAATCTAGATCTTATGTGTGAGAGAAAGAGGGTGAAGGCAGCTCCTCCTTGATTGTTCCCAGAGTAAAATTGTAGATGCAGATAAAAGAAGGATGTGAGGCCCCAAACCAGGAATGACACATGCTGTTTCTTCCAATTTGAGTTCTTTATTGTTTCGCACCTAGTGACAAAATCTTCTGTAGATGTTTTTCTTTTATTCCTACTACGCTAAACTGTTAAAATGGTCCATTAGCACCCCCTACTGGATGAAAGGATCGCTTCATGTCATTTTGTGTAGATTGCAAGGCAAAGGGCCTGAGGTAAGCTATGGGGTCTTCATGCCTCGATCAGCCAATTCTTCTCCTTAAACAACCCTGCGGGTGCCTGTGCAGTACCCTTGGCCCTTCATTCTCTCCTTGTTAGAGTCAGAGTGCTATTTTATTTCCTTGGGTCAAACAGGATATTTGTAGGGTTGAACTGCGGGATCCCTGGTGCCCTCTGAACTTGGCTGTGCCCTGATGATGTTATCTAGTTGGGTAATGAAACGCCTGCAAGAAAACCACCAAGCTCAGAGAGCACCAAGGACTCAATAGATATAAAGGTACATAGGTACCTGGGTATGTATGTGGGAAGGGATGGATGGGTGGATGGATGGATAGATAGATAGATAGATAGATAGATAGATAGATAGATAGATAGATAGATAGATAGATAGATAGATAGATAGATAGATAGATAGATAGTAGAGACTGATTATATTAATTAGTTGGGTAATGAAACATCTGCAAGAAAACAACCAAGCTTAGAGAGCACCAAGGACTCGATAGATAGAGAAGGTATGGATGGATGGATGGATGGATGGATGGATGGATGGATAGATACTGATATTGTCACCTAGTTGACTAATGAAACATCTGCAAGAAATCTGTTGTATTAACACTAGACTACTAATCAAGAAGTAAAGGATACCCCAATAAAGGAACTTATCAAAGCAAACAAACAAGCTAACAGTAATCAACAGCCTAATCAAGGAACCACCAACAACTGTCCCACCAACACTGACAAGCCAAGGCACTAGTATATGAAAAGAGAGTGAATCTCATGTTTGCAGGAAAACAAGAGAGCACCAAGGATCCCTCATTTCAACCCTGAGCTACAAACATTCTCCTTTATCATGTTCACTAAACTTGAAGGCCAGAAGAAATTAAGATATGCACGACCCTCTAGAAGGATGTAGAAAAACAGTCCATTAAAAGACCCCCCCACCAAAAAAAACCACTATTGCTTAGCAACAGACATTTGGGACTCAATTATGGTTGTAAGTGGAGGAGTATCTGTATCTCATCAAATCACTTTTATCTTGTCTCTCCATGTGGTTCTCTTAATAAAATACAGGAGTGACTTTCCACTGCTTAACCTTCTACAGAACAACAAAATATCTTCGATATTGAAACCAAAATGATCTTCTGCCTCCAGCATCTTTCTGTATCACTGATGCCGAGCCTAGGCATCCCACTGCTTTGGTTGAGCAGCTGGGATAATTCTCACATTGTGGGTGATCCTGCTGGGATTATACGCTCATCCCAAACATCTTCACTCATCTCTTCCAGGAATGTCTTCCCCCCTTTACAAATAGATAATCCAGCAGGTCTGGGGATATATATGTGTGTGTGTTCCTCTTGGCTTCTAGGTGCTCACTAAGAAAGGATTTTTTATCAGAGCATTAGTATTTCCTATATTATTATTATTAACACGCTCTGATGTTAAGGAGTTCTACTCCCCCTCCCCACCTGGAAAGAAATCTGCTCCAAATGCAAAACACAAGCAGAGGAGTGGAGTTTCAGTTTCAGTTTCAGAGTACCAAGCAGCTTTACTACAGAACAGTTGAGCTAAGCCATGCCCAGGCTCCTTGCTGTCTCCTTCTTGCTCACACAGCAAATACTGTTTTGCTTTCCAAACAGCCCTCGACTCTGTCACACACTGACAGGACGCTAGCCAGATAAATACCGATGGATACTGGTGGCAGAAGCAGATTTTTTTCCCCTTTATTTTCCTCCCCAAAAACTAAGCCTGATCACATAGTTTTGTAGCAAAGCACAGGTGCCCAGCTAGTTATTTATAACAGAATGTCAGTGTTGGAAGGGACCTTGGAGGTCTATTAGTCCAAACCCCTTCCCTATAAAGGAATACTTGGAAGGTTCAATTGGCGTTGCTGGTGAAAATTGGCATACAAAGCACTGTTTATGTACCCTCCATAAAGTAATTGTCACCTTTGTCTGGTTGTTTGATATATGGGAAATTACAGGGGGATCCTTGACTTATGACTGTAATTGGGCCTGGAATTATGGTTGTAAATCATGCCAAATGTCAAGTGGGTCATTGTGTGACTGACATGATCTTATGATACGTTTTTGTGGCAGTCATTATGTGAACGGCCACCATCTTTAAGGCATCTGCAGTCATTAAGTTAGCCTATTGTCCACAAATGCCAAAGATGTCAAGCTTATTTACTATCTAATTTAGCAGAGGCGTGTCAAAAATGTGGCCCACAGGGCGGATCAGGCCCACAATAGGCCCAGAGTTGTCTTGCAGGGCTGTCCCGGAGACGTGAGGGACTGGCCCGTGCTGCCCCAGCCGCAGCCCGTCCAGGCCACACCCAGGCCACCCAGGCCATGTGCACCCCCCCCCCCAGGGCAAACAAAATCCTGATGAGGCCTGCAATGGGATCAAGTTTCAAACCCCTGCATGAGACATACAAGGCCGGGGAGGCTACAATGTTATACACAGAGTAGAAGTCCTGACAGCTGACAGTTACTAGTTTGTTTCTTGCACCAGTGCACCACAAGAAGGCAAACTAGCTTCACACAAGCTGGCCTGATGTGTTCTCAGAGGAAGTCAACTCCTCTGGGACTTTCCTCCACTGCTCCTCCACTGCTCCTGTCTGAATAGATTCAGCGCTGGTTCCAGTTCCCTGGGCAGAATGCAGCCAGCAGTTTACACACCACCAAAATGGTGGCATCTAGCCATCTATTTGCAAACAATGTTTTTGAACAGCTAGGTGGACAGGAGCTAGGGACAAGAGATGGGAACTCTCTCTGTCCAACAGAGCTGGACTCGAACTACCAGAGTGCTGGCAATTGTTCAACACATACAGTTTTATTAAACATCTGTGCTATCGCATCCCCTTTACCATCTAATATTATTGGCCTTTTACTGCCGTACTAAAGAAGTTATCTAACAAGGTGCAGTTTAGCGGTGAGAAAAGTAAGGTCAATGGGGAAGCCAGTTTCAGATTTAACTGATTAACAGAGTTGGAAGGGATCTTATAGGTCATCTAGTCCAACCCCCCTACCCAAGCAGAAGACCCTACACCATTTCTTACAGATGGCAGTCCAATCTCTTCTTGAAAGTCTCAAGCGATGAAGCTCCTACAACTGCTGAAGGCAACTTCTGTTCCATTGGTTGATCGTTCTCTCTGTCAGGAAATTTTTCCTTATTTCCAGGTTTAATCTCTCTTTGGTCAGTTTCCATCCGTTGTTCCTTGTCTGGCCTTTGGGTGCTTTGGAAAACAGGTTGACCCTGTCCTCTCTGTGGCAGCCCCTCAAATACAAATACTGGGACAGTGCTATCATGTCTCCCTGGTCCTTCTCAGGCGACGAGGATGGGATTCGGAGACGATAGAGCTGACTGAGCACTCGCAGAACACTAACAGAGCACGTGGCTGAGGGCACACCGATAGCGGCAAGATAACCAGCGGCGCCATACCACCCACTCCATTTGATCCAGCCAACGAAGACTGGGACTCCTACATGGACAGGTTTCAAATGTTCCTGGAAACCAACAACCTGAAGGATGCTACGCCTGGCAAGAAACGAGCTGTGTTCCTAACGCATTGCGGACCCGCCATTTTCAAGATGGAAAAGCACTCGCCAAACTGGCAGAAGTCAAAACAATGGACTGGGATACCCTTGCTCCCATCCTTAAGGCCCATTATGCCCCAGCGGTGCCAACCCTCATCAGGAGACACAAGTTTTACCAGAGGGACCAACAGGAAAGCGAAAGCGTTGGGGACTTCATAGCGAACCTTAGGAATTTGGGTGGACTCTGTGGTTTCGCAAATCTGGAAGAAGCCATGAGAGATCGGGTCGTTCTGGGTTTAAGAGACCTCACCATCCAAAGCAAGATCATGGCAAAGGGGGACATCACCCTCGCAGATGTCATAGCCGATGCTACTGCAGCAGAAGCAACCAGGAAGGCAGCAGCCCGAATGCGCCGAGCGAATGGAACCAATCGCCAACTCGCCAGCGACGCTGCTCTTCCCTCATAGAGACACACAACGACCACCCACCATGAAGACCTCGAATCCTCATCAGAAAGTGAGGAAGAGGAAGTCAATCTACTCAGATCGGAGCACGAGCAGCGAGGCCAGCGGGGTCGTAAGCCCCCGTATCAATGTGCTGGATGCGGGGGAAACCACCCGCGGTCAGACTGCAAGTTCCTAGACGCCCTCTGTCATTCCTGTGGGAAGAGGGGCCACATTGCAAAAGTCTGCAGGAGCCAGCGAGGATCCAGCCCAAACAGAAGAGAGAATAGTTTTCGGCAGACAACAGGCACCCCACCGTTAAACCGGGACCATCCAAGCAAGCAATGGAACTCCCACAACAGGAATCAAACACTAGCCACCTCTACCAGACGAGAAGAGGCACACCAGACCATCACCATTGGCCACACCTCATCCCTGGATGCAAGGAAAATCCGGGTAAGGGTCACCATTGAAAAACGACCATGTGTCATGGAAGTTGACTCCGGGTCTTCCCTATCAATGGTCTCCTGGAAAACCCTCAAGCAGCTGATCCCTGACATCCGCCGACAGGATCTCAGCACTCAGAAACTTATATTAAAGGACTACCAGGGAAATCGGATTCCAGTCGCTGGTTCCAGTCACGTCCAAGTCTCATTTAAAGACCACACCGCAACCCTACCTCTCACCATCGTTGACAAAGACCGACCCAGTTTATTGGGTTTGCAGTGGTTCGCGCCACTAGGAATCGAGCTGGCAGGCATCAACCAGACTGTAAGCGATGACTGGGAGGCGGCCCTCATCCGGGACTTCCAAGAAGTCTTCACCGAGCAATTAGGCAAGTACAAGGGGTCCCCTATATCATTTAATCTCTGCCCTGATGTTGCGCCCATTCGCCTTAAGCCTCATCGAGTGCCCTTTGCGCTCAAACCAAAGATTGACGAACAATTGGACAAGTTAATAGCCCAGGGCGTATTAGAACCCATCGACCACGCCCGATGGGAGACCCCAATTGTAACCCCCATAAAACCAGACGGATCTTTGAGAATCTGTGGGGATTACAAGGCCACCCTGAACCACGCACTACAGCAGAGGGCCTACCCCATGCCTGTGGTCCAACACCTTCTTCACTCACTCGGGGGCGGAAAGGTATTCGCAAAGCTTGACTTAGCCCAGCCGTACCACCAACTACCCGTAGATGCAGAGACCGCAGAAGCCCAAACTATAGTCACATACAGAGGTGCGTTCAAATGTAACAGACTCCAGTTCGGAGTGAGCGTAGCACCTGGCATCTTTCAAAGTTTGATGGAAAGGTTACTGCAGGGTATAAAAGGGGTTGTACCCTACTTCGATGATGTCTTGATAGCCGCCCCCACAAGAATTTAACTAGAAAACGCCTAAGAATGGTCCTTCAAAAATTCAAAGATGCAGGCCTAAAGGTCAAGAAGGAAAAGTGCCAACTATGCACTGAGAGGGTTGAATTTCTTGGTTACCTTCTTGACAAACAAGGAATTCACCCTACTGAAAAAAAAATTGGCTGCAATAAAAAACGCCCCAAGACCTAGGAACAAGACAGATCTCCAAGCCTTCCTGGGACTCATTAACTTTTATAACATCTTCCTACCCCAGAAGGCGACCGTTGCTGAACCCCTGCATAGGCTCCTCGACAAGAAGGCTTCCTGGTTCTGGGGACGGCGAGAAGAGCAGGCTTTCCAGCAAGTAAAAGACCTCTTAACATCAGATGCTGTTTTGATACAATATAACGAGACACTACCATTAACTGTAACCTGCGACGCCTCACCGTTTGGAGTAGGAGCCATCCTGAGCCACGTCCTACCAAACGGTACAGAGGCGCCTATTGCATTTTTTTCAAGAACTTTATCTAAAACTGAAAGAAACTATAGCCAATTAGATAAAGAGGCCCTCGCTATTGTATCTGCAATCAAACGATTTCACGAGTACGTATATGGAAGATCCTTTTCTATAATCACCAATCACAAACCATTGCTTGGCATTTTGGCAGGGGATAAACCAACTCCCCACATCCTATCGCCAAGAATGACACACTGGTCGGAATTTCTAGCCACATACGATTACCAATTAAGACATCGACCGGGGAAAGCCATTCCCCATGCTGACGCCTTAAGCCGCTCACCATTACCTTAATTCCTAGACGATCCAGCTCCAACCCTATCCACACTACAAATTGAGACACTTACTTCACCACCACTAACTGCGCAAGACATCACATCGGAAACAAGGAAGGACCCTTGTTTGGCGCAGGTCCTCAGCTGGGTGGAAAGAGGTTGGCCGGAAATCGAACCCAACGACACATTTAAACCCTTCAAAAACAGACAGACTGAACTTTTCTCCCCAAAAGGGTGCGTGTTGTGGGGAGACAGAGTCATCATCCCAGAAAGGCTACGAAATAAAGTCTTGAAACTACTGCATGATGGACACCCGGGCATAGTACGAATGAAGGCACTAGCAAGGAGCTACGCCTGGTGGCCAGGTATGGACGGTCAAATTGAAACCTGGGTAGCCACTGTAACAAGTGCCAGGAAACACGTTCGGCTCCACCAAAAGCACCACCAACGGAATGGGAGACGCCCAGGGGCCCCTGGTCCTGCATCCACATCGATTTTGCGGGACCTACCAAAGGACACACCTTTCTAATAACAGTAGATGCCTATTCAAACTGGCTAGAGGTCAACAAAATGAAGAACACCACCACAGAAGCAGTTGTAAAAAAATTGAATAGACTGTTTGCAACACACGGCTTACCAGATGTCTTGGTTTCAGACAACGGCCCACAATTTACCGCTTTGGCGTTTGAACAGTACCTAGCAGACCGAGGGATACGCCATGCCTTAACATCGCCAGCTCACCCTGCAGCCAATGGTAGGGCTGAACGAATGGTCCAGTTCACAAAGAAAACCTTACACAAAATGGAACAAGGAAACATCCACGACAAAGTCACCAGAATGCTTCTCCTCCAACATATTACTCCAAACAGCACCACAAACAAAAGCCCAGCCGAACTCCTGATGGGCAGGAGACTTAGATCACATCTCGACCATCTGCACCCTGCCTACACGCCAGAAAAGCCCCTGGGTTCCAGCAGCAAATGTCGCACATTTAAGGTAGGCGACCCGGTTTTCGCTAAAAACTTTACCGGTGACCCATTGTGGGTCCCTGCTAAAATAACACAACTTACGGGCCCCCATTCCTACCGATTAGAAACCACAGATGGGAGGTTGTGGAAATGCCACATCGACCAACTACGCTCAAGGATGACACCTACCCCTTTCACACACCCTGAACTCCAAACCAGGGGGGGAAGGGAAATCGAGGGGGTTGAAAATGAACTAACACCTGTTTCAGTACACGAAACCCCGCAGTCAGTACAACAAAACCCAGAATATTCACCAATTGAAGAGGAGCCGTGGCAGATGGCCATCTCTCCGAGAAACAGCAAGATGGGATCAGCCAGCCCAGAGAATCCAGATGACAGCCTTGAAGGGAGTATTGGTGGCACCCCCGAGTCACCCAGCGTAGAAGTCAGGTCACCTTTACAGCTGGATTCAGCAAACAGCCCACCGGAACCAGAGTCCAGACAAAGACTGGTGGAGCAACGCAAGTCAGGTAGACAGGTGCGACGGCCTGCCTACCTGCGAGAATACATCACCCCACCCTTGAGACGGAACCTAGAGGGGAGGGGTGTTCCGAACTAGCAGGCTCGTAAGCCTGAAACTCTAATTGTTTTCTTTCCACGGCAGGTTCGTAATCCTGCACTTTTGATTGGTCCGTGAATAGCCAATCGTGATTGGTCGATTTAGACTAATCCGATTGGCTAGTTAACGGGTCACTGCGATTGGATGCCTCAAGCGCGGCAAACTCAAATCATTGGATGTTTTGACAGCAGCCAGCTCTATAAAAGGAGCTGCTGCTGTCTGAGTATTTTCGCTCTGTTCTGAAGTCACTAATAAAGAGTTTGGAGTCACTATTCGATGCCTCGTCTCCGTTCTTGCACCCACGCTCCCAGATCTAACACCAAGATTCTTGAGTTGTTTTCCCCTTTAGGATTTTCATCCATGGAATCTTTCCCAAGTTCTCTCTGCGTTTATTGAAATCAGCTCTTTTAAAATCCAAGACTCTGGTGTCATTATGTTCTGTTGCTTGTGTTTGTGTTAACTTGAATTCCAGTATGACATGGTCACTCTCACCCAAGGTTCCTGCAGTTTCAACTCCCTCTATCACTTCTTCTCTGTTTGTAAGAATTAAGTCCAGTATGGCTGTCCCTCTAGTTTCACCCTCTACCTTTTGGACAACAAAGTTGTCAGCGAGGTTGGTTAGGAACTTATTTGATTTCTCACTTGGTGCAGAATTAGTTTTCCAATTGATATCAGGATAATTGAAGTCTCCCATTACTATTGTTGTGTGTTTCCTGCCTATGTTTGTTAGTTGGCTGGCAAAAAGGACATTTTTTCTGCTTGATTGGGTGGCCTATAATATACGCCTATGGCCATGTCATTCTTTTTTTCTTTTATGTTGGCCCATATGCATTCTAGGAGGTTTTCATCTTTGGTTTCATGCATTTCTGTAGCAGTATAGTGGTCCTTTACATACAGTGCAACTCCACCTTTTCTTTAATGGGGTCTGTTTTTTTTAATAGTTTGTATCCTTCTACCAGTATGTTCTAGTCATGGGTTTCATCCCACCAAGTTTGTTATTCCAACTATATCATATTTATCTTCATGTATTCGTAGTTCGAGTTCACCCTGTTTGTTCCCCAGACTTTGTGCATTTGTATATAGGCACTTGAGATCTTTATGTCTGACACTGTGTTTACTGTCTACATAACCTGTGTTGTGCCTGCCTGTCCCTACTTTCTTGCCACCTGTTTGATTAGTGCACATGGTATGGCACTCACTATTAAATGCTTGGTTTTGGTTGGCATCAAGGTTGATAGTCTTATCTGCACAAACCTCTATTTTGCATGCACTGGTATCCTTATTAGTTTTAGGTTGCTGGGGACAGAGATGTTCTGAATCCATTAATTCTCTGTCCCTGCTGTTCAGTTTAAATGTTTATCCAGGAAATCTGAATTTAATGCCAAGTAACTCAGTCCCTTTCTTTGATGGATGCAAACCATCTCTTTTGTACAGTTTTTCATTGGACCAGCTGCAGACATCATGGCTAATAAAACCAAACCCTTCCCTTTTACACCACTCCTTTAGCCACACATTAAACTCTGCTACACGCTGCCCTTTCCCTTTTTGTTCCTTGTATACTGGTAGAACCTCTGAAAAGATAAGCCTACAGCCCATATTGCTAAGTTCATACCCCAAGCTCTGGAAGTCTTTCTGAACAGAAAGTACATCCTTCTGGGACAGATCATTTGTACCAAGGGGACAGATCATTTGTCAAGAGATTGACTCATTTTCCAGAGGGCAGAGAAGAGATAATGTGCGGAAGCTTCTTAAAGGGAGATTTAACCTAAAAGTAAGGAAAAATTTCCTAACAGTAAGAAGGATTAATCAGTGGAACAGTTTGCCTCCCAAAATTATGGATACTCCATTACTGGAGGTTTTCAAAAATAGTCTGGACAATCATTTGATTAGGAATTGTTGGAAGAACTATCCTTCTGGGTTCAGCTCCAAGTGGGGAAAAAGACACTGGAAACATGGAGGCTGTTTGGAAGGTTTAATGGGTGGACAGGACCACATGGCTTGGAGCTCCAGAGTGAAAAGGGTGCTCACATGTGCTGAAGTGCTGAGAGTGCCTGGGTTTTATACCCTCTGTTGGGATTTGAATTTGAGCTTGTATTCTGATTGGTTGTCAGACTCCCAGGAGGAACTCTGTAGGCTGTCCTGAGTTCCAGGCTTGGTTGAGCCTTTCTGGATGATGCACTAAAAGGGCTTTTGAGCAATTGCTATAGCTTTACCTGGAGATCCTTGTTATGTAAAGTATTCTGGCCCAGGCCTTAATGGCCCACCCATTAACAAAGGTGGGGGTGAGATTAACAAAGGTGGGGGTGAGCTTCTATTTATTTTATTTTATTTATTTATTTGATTTGCCAATTGTTTACAAGATAATAAGTATAAGTGTATACATAGTTGTGAATACATGAAATGGGTACATATAAGAAAAATAAAAGAAGAATAAGAGAAACAATAGGACAGGGACGGTAGGCACATTGGTGCGCTTATGCACGCCCCCTACAGACCTCTTAGGAAAGGGGTGAGGTCAATAGTAGACAGTCTAAGGTTAAAGTTTTTGGGGTTTGGGGAAGAAACTACAGAGTCGGGTAGAGTATTCCAGACATTGACCACTCTATTGCTGAAGTCGTATTTCCTGCAATCAAGTTTGGTGCGGTTAACTTTGAGTTTGTATCTATTGTGTCCTCTTGTGTTGTTATGGTTGAAGCTGAAGTATTCATTGACAGGTAGGACATTGCAATGTATGATTTTATATACCATGCTTAAATCAGACCGAAGACGGCGTAATTCAAGGTTTTCTAGTTCTAGAATTTCAAGTCTGGTGGCATAAGGTATTCTACAACGAGTAGAGGAGTGGAGAACTCTTCTTGTGAAATATTTCTGGACTTTCTCAATTGTGCTAATATCAGATACGTAATGTGGGTTCCAGACTGATGAACTGTATTCCAGTATTGGTCTAGCAAATGTTTTGTATGCTCTGGTTAGTAGTGTGATATTACCAGAGAAAAAGCTACGTAGGATTAGGTTAACAACTCTTAATGCCTTTTGGCTATGTAGTTGCAGTGTGCTCTAGCACTTAGATCATTAGAGGTGAGTATTCCAAGGTCCTTTACAGAGCTTGGGTCATCAACAAGATCTTGACTATTCAGCTTGTATTTTATTTTCTGATTTTTTTTGCCAATATGTAAGACAGAGCATTTATTTGTTGAGATTTGAAGTTGCCATTTGTTTGACCATTCTGATACATAGTCAAGATCTTTTTGTAGGGTAGCAGTATTGTCTGTGGTATTGAACAGCTTTACATCATCAGCGAAAAGAACGCAATTGCTCTTAATATGATCACAGAGGTCATTTATGTAGAGTATGAAGAGAGTTGGTCCTAGAACACTGCCTTGGGGGACACCACTATTGACAGGTACTGGATTTGATAGGACGCTCCCAATTTTGACCATTTGTTGTCTGTTTGACAGGAATGCTTCTATCCAGTTATTCAGTTGTCCAGAGATACCATAGGATTTTATTTTTAGGAGTAGTTTGTCGTGTACCACTGAATCAAAGGCTTTACAGAAGTCTATGTAGATTGCGTCTATTGCTTTGCCCTGGTCGAGTTGTGTCGTCCATATGTTTTTGCAGTGTAAGAGTTGTAGATTACAGGATAGTTTTTTTCTGAAACCAAATTGTTTATTGGAGAGTAGGTTGTTTGTCTCTAAGTGGAGGATGATGGATTGGTTAATAATTGATTCCATGACTTTACAGGTGACGCAGCATAAGGAGATTGGTCTGTAATTTTCAACTAGGCTTGGGTCTCCCTTTTTGAAGATGGGGATGACTGTGGCTTGTGACCATAGGTTAGGCAAGGAGCTGGTCCTGAAAGATTTTTCAAAGATTATGCTTAGAGGTTTGGCTATGGCAGTGGATAGCTTTTTTAAGAAGTAGGCACATATTCCATCAGGTCCAATAGATAGAGATGGTTTTAGGTTGCGTAGTGCTTTTTCAACATTGTCTTCTGTAAAATCGATATGTATTAGATCATTGTTGTTATCTGTGGTACGGCTAGGAAATACTGGGCATGATCCATTGCTGTTTACAAATACTGAGCTGAAGAATGTGTTAAAGATGTTGGCTTTAGTGGTGTCGTCGTTGCAGTCTTTACCATCAGGTCCTATCAAGGGTGGGATAGACCTTGAGTCTATTAGTTTGTTGTTTACAAAATTGTAAAAAGCACGGGTGGAATTGGTGCTTAGAAGGTTTTCCTCTTGTTTAATGTGATAATTGATGCATTCGGTCTTTATCTGGTGGCATAAATTTTTGTATCGGCTTTTGAAATTGGCAACGTGACCAGATTTGTTTTTCCGCCAGAGTGATCTCTTTTCTACTTCTGAGGTGAGTTTCTGCTTCTGAGTTTCTACTCTTTTTAAAGGAAATATTCTGCCTTTTTAATATTTCCTAGGATATTTCAATTTTCTAGGAGCAGGGTGGGTGCTAACTTCCTACAGAATGGAATAAGGCTTCTTCCTTGAGTAAGGGGTTGGACTAGAAGACCTCTCAGGTCCCTTCCACCCCTATGACTCTGTATTCTAATTTTTTCCCTTTTAAATATGATGATGATCACTAAATCTTTACCATCTCTTAAAAAGCAGTCCTGCTGCTGGTTATTTATGGCAGTAAAGATTTAACTTTTAGTCCCTATTGTGATTGGCAGCTTGCTTCAGTGGTTTTAATCCTCATAACTAAGTTTGGGGAAATAATTAGCTCACACTATAATGCTGGTAATTGTGTTTATGTGCTGGAGCTTATCATTCTCTTATAAAGTTTTATTCCCCGAATTTATATGGCATTACTTTTAATGTGAGGTTCATATTGTATAGCACCTAGAAAACCTGCTTTATAAGGTGTCTAACAAATTGAAATAATAAAAGAACCACAATCATGAATGTTGCAGGTGATCTAATCCAGGGAGAAAATGATCAAAATGGGAAGAAGAAAGGGTTTGTCCCTTACTCTTCTTCTAAACACTGCTAGAAAACTTTCGAGACCCATAGAACAATAGAGTTGGAAGGGACCTCAGAGGTCTTCTAGTCCAACCCACTGCTCGAGCAGGAGACCCTGTGCCTTTTCAGACAAATGGCCATCCAGTCATCCAATGATGGAGCACCCACAACTTCTGGAGGCAAGCCGTTGCAGAAAGTCAGCACCCCTCACCCCCCCAGAGAATGAGATATTTTGCAGAATATTAAAAGAGGCAGGATAGAATATTTCCCCTAAAGGAGAAATGGAAAAAAATATTAACAAAGGTAGAAAGCAGCCACAGCCTCAAGCAAAAACACGAAGAGGCCATTTCTTTAGGAGGTTTTGTATCCATTCAGAAAGATTGGGCCACTCTATTCATAAGCAAAGAGCAAACAGAAACTGCAGATAAGCAACACAATTAGCCAAGCCCAAAAGGTTGAGAGGATTAGCTCAGACAAGCACCTGGGGTTTGCATTTCCCCTTTTGCCTGCAGACCCAGCCATGAGCCCATAGGAATCTGACAGCAGCCAATAGTCTATTAGAGGACATGTTCTTGCACAGGAACAGGAAGCTCAAACACAAAGCCCAAAGGAGGATATGAAAACCCCTCACTCTCAACTCCATTTGGTCAGCTGCTCCAGAACCACATGCTGGTTCTGCTCATCAATAAACAGAATCCTTCTTTTCAATCAGCCTCCATGTTGTTTCCAGTGCCTTTCTCCCAGCTTGGAACTGGACCTGGATTTTTCTTCCAACACCATTCAACTGATTAGTTGTTCCCATTGTCCGGAAATTTCTTCTTATTTCTCCTTGATTAGTTTCCATCCATTGCTTCTTGTCCTGCCTTCTGTTGCTTTGGTGAATAGGTTGACTCCCTCTTCTTTGTGGCAGCCCCCCAGGTCACTTTTTTCAATGCTGTTGTAACTTTGAACAGTGAGTAAACCAATGGTTGTAAATGAAGAACTACTATATGTGTAATTGCTTTAGTCTGGCAAGATTCTGTCTGTAAGAGAAGAACAATAAAAAAAACTGCTCAGAAATAACTGCATTTGTTGTTCTTAGTACTTGGATCTGATTGTAAACGATGAAGTGCCCTTTTGATTGTCTGTCTCTTCTTTCCTAGATGATGGTCACTATTATCTGTAGATTCTGGGACAGTGTAAAAAAAAAAAGATCTGGATCATTGAGCATTGAACTATTATTGTTATTACAAGTGTAGCAACACACCATAATTCGGCTGCACAAGTTAATGTAGTTCTGCTCTCCAACAGCAGCCAAAAGTGAAACACAAAGAGATGCCGAATAGCCTAATAACCTGTGATAACTTCATGCCTCAGCACTTTAACCTCTGTGACTTAAAAAAAAAAAAAGTTCCAAGTGCATGGCCTTCTTTGGAGAACATCAACATGCAGAAGTTATTTCCTTGGAAAAGCCTCTTCTCTGAGAGATTTCTACACATTATATTGTAAATTTATTTTTTACCAAAGTGTATTTGAGGAAATAAGTTTAGGATTAATAGTTTCTGTGTACAGAATTGAATCAGGGCTAAGTATAATTCCATGTGGTAATACATAAAAAGATGTTGAGAGTCTAGAAAAAGTACAGAGAAGATCAACAAAGATAACTAGAAGACTGGAGACAAAAACATATGAAGAACTATTGGAAGAATTGGATATGTCTAGAGTAATGAAAAGAGGGTAACATGATAGCAGCCTCCCAATATCTAAGGGGTGCCACAAAGAAGAGGGAGTCAAGTTATTCTTCAAACCACCTGAGGGCAGGATTAGAAGCAGCAGACGGGAACTCATCCAGGAGAGAAGCAACCCTGGAACTAAGGATATATTTCTTGCCATTGAGAAAAATTAATCAGTGGAAGAGTTTGCCGTCAGAGGTTGTGGGTGCTCCAACACTGGAGGTTTTTAAGAAAAGATTGGGCAGCCACCTGTCTGGAATGGGATAGGGTCTCCTGCCTGAGTGTGGGGGGTTGGACTAGAAGACCTCCAAGGTCCCAACTCTGTTAATCTGCTATTTTGTTATTCTAATTCACATCATCAGTGCTACAATCACCGATGATGTTACCTAGTTTGGGTGGTGAAACATCTGCAAGAAAACAGCCAAGCTCAGAGAGCACCAAGGACCTCTCATTGCAACCCTGACCTACAAATATTCTCCTTTATCTACATTCACTGAACCTGGAAGGCCAGAATAAATTAAGATGCACGACCCTCAGAATCATCTGGAAGGATCTAGCAAAACGGTCCATTAAAGACCAAAAACGCACGTTAGAAAGCTGAAATGCACAGCTGGCCAAGTTATTTATTCAAAATAATATGCTAAACCATGGAACATTCTTGGTATGCTTGATGATAAGATAATGCAACCCCAAATTACTCAGAATTGGGGCCAAGCAAAGTAACATTTAAAAAATGTGTAAACAGAATGCAGCCAGATGGTCTTCAGGCCGGATGGCTTCTTATAAATAAAAAGTCACCATGGAGACGTGAGCAATTAATAGACAGACTTCACTCCATCCTTACCCATGTGACCATCAAACTGACAGTTTTAACAGCGATTCCTTCCTCGGTAAGAAGAATGGGATTTATCAGTCTGTGGCTTAAAACTTTTATTTATCCCTTCAATCTGGAAGCAGTTTCCAATAAAAAAGGTGGCCCAGAACAAGACAGTAGTTGACTAGAATTGTCAGAACACCCAGAAAACTACAATTCCAAAGATCCCATCAACTTAAATAGATCTGACATTAACATGGGTAGGACAATCCTCTAAGGGCAACCTGTAAGTGTTGTGACCTGAATCAGAGGAGGACGAGGACGAGGAGGACAAGGAGAAGGAGGAGGAGGAGGAGGAGGAGGAGGAGGAGGAGGAGGAGGAGGAGGAGGAGGAGGAGGAGGAGGAGGGGAGGAGGAGGAGGAGGAGGTGGTGTGGGAGTCAGGGCCAGCATCAGGGCAACCTGGGAGCTCTGAAGGGGAAGAGGGAATGGAGCTGGCAGAGAGAGAGAGAGAGAGAGAGACAGACAGAGGCGGAGCCTGAGCCCTCCCGTCAGCCCTCAGATGGAGAGTCCACAGCCCCCAGGTCTGGAGGTAGCTGATGAGGAAGAGGAGGAACAGCCAGGTCCAGTGCCTGACGCATGGATGTGCAGAAGGCAGAGGAGAGGAGAGCAGTGGAAATCCATGGGCCGGTCCTTGGGACGGAAGAGCCAGCGCTGTTAGTGAAGCCCCAGCCTAGCTCTGGGGATCAAAGGCAGTGGGGGGCAGAGATGAATAGGTGCGGCACCTATTCATCTTCCAGCCAGCCGGACTTGTTAGCCTGCGTTGAGAGAGAAACTGTTTGCTGGGGCTTCTGGGGCTCCTAATAAAGGAATCTTTGAGTTCACTTCAGAGGGTTTGTCATGTTTGGGGAGCTGGGTCAGAACAGCCAGTGAAAAGGAAGCATCCATTTTTTGACATGCCTTTGAGATAAGCTGAACTCCTGCTGACTCTATGAACAAATCCATGTCATTTCTTCTAAGATATTATCATCAGTTTCCCAACTGAGCCTACAGCTCTGTTTTATGTCCAGGTTCAGGTAGTCCTCAACTTAGAACAGTTCATTTAGTGATGATTCAAAATTACAACGGCACTGAAAAAAGTGAGTTATGACCATTTTTCTCCCTTGACCACTGCAGTGTCCCTGTGGTGGTGTGGCTTACATTCGGAGGCTTGGCATTTGGCTCCTCTTGATGGCAGTTGCCTTGTCCCAGGGCCATTCCTGGCATCCCCTTGTTCAGCCTTCCAACAAGCAAAGTCAGCAGAGAACCCAGAGGCACCTGACAACCGTGTTACTAATTGAACAACTGCAGTGATTCAATGTGGCAAGAAGAGTCGTAAAAGGGGGCAACACTCAATAAATTTTTCACTTTAACAACATACATTTTGGGCTCAATTATGGCCGTAAGTCGAGGAGTGCCTGCAGTTTTGCCCTAGCTGCTCCTTTAAACTGGAAGAACTCCAGACACGATAGCAGCCTTCCAATATTTGAAGAAGCGGTCAGTTTATTTTCCAAAGCACCAGGAGGCAGGACAAGCAGGTGTTGGAAGAAAAATCCAGTTCCAAGCTGGGAGAAAGGCTGGAAATAAAATGGAGGCTGATTGGAAAGTTATGCTTATTAATGAAGAAATATCACCAGCAGCGTGTGGTTCTGGGTCAGCTGACAAAATATAGTTGAGAGTGGGTGGGTTTTATACCTTCTGGATTCCTATGGGGAGGTCATATAGGGGTCCTATGGGGGTCATGTAGGCAAAATCCTTAGGTGTCTGTCTGACCTAATCTTGTCAACCTTTGGCTTGTCTAATTGTGTTGCTTATCTGGAGTTTCTGTCTGACCCAGTCTTTCGGAATGGATTACCAAATATGCATTGCTAAAAGCTGGCCTCCTCCGTTTCTGCTTGGGGAGGGAGACGGGGCTCTGCCTCCCTTAAGATTTTTCCCCATTTCTCTTTCAGGGAAAATATTCTATCCTGCCTTTTTAAATACTCCCCAAAATATTTAATTCTCTAGGCGGGTGGGTAGGTGCTGTCTTTCTACAAAGCAAGGGATGGAAACTAATCAGGGAGAGAAGCAAACTGGAATTGAAGAAGAACTTCCTAACAGTGAGGACAATTAACCAGTGGGACAGGAGTTGCCTTCAGACTTCGTGGCTGCTGGATCCCTGGAGGTTTTTAAGAAAAGACTGGACAGCCCCTTGTCTGAAATGGGATAGGGTCTCCTGCTTGAGCAGGGAGCTGGGCAGGAAGACCTCCAGGGTCCCTTCCGGCTCTATTCTGATTCAATGCTATCATCCTTGAGTCCCTCTTGTGCTGGGATCTGCCATTTGCCAATTAAGTACGACTCAAACCCCTCTGAAGCAAACAGATACAGCAGCTCCCCAGGTTATAAAGATAACAGAAGACAGTACTTCCCACTGGCAAATTCAAAAATAACTGTTTAGGACAGCGGAGCCCTGATCTTTCTTTTCTCTCCTGCAATCCCAGAGACACATTCACACACCCTGTGGAGAGAAACTGAGCAGAATCTGCCTGCATATAGAATGCCAGAAAACTCCCAAGGGATGTCCTGTCCAATTATGTGCATTTGTTCATAATCCCACTGGTCATTTGGAAATAATGTGGGAAATTCTGTTCTTTGCGTAGCCTCAGTCCTTACTTTCCTCATCATTCTTTTCCACCCATGCAACAGTTTGTTTGGTCACAGAAATATTTTATTCTCCTTCTCTCCTTTACTCCTCCTCCTCCTCTTCTTCCTCCTGTTTCTCCATCTTCTCTGTCTATCTCCTCCTCTTTATCCATGTCCATCACCATCATCTCTTCCATCTCCTCCTTCTCTCTTTCTCCTCTTTTTCCATCTCCACTGCCGTCATCTCCTCCTCCTCCTTTTTCTCCATCTCCTTCTCTATCTCTTCCTTTTATCTCTTTCTCTTTTTCCATCTCCATTGCCATCATCTCCTCTAGGGGGGAGGAAGGGGAAAAAAGAAAAAAAAAAAAAAAAAAGAAAGAGAAAAAAGGAAAGGGAAGAAAAAAAAAAAAAGAAAAAAAAAAAAAAAAAAAAAAAGAGAAGGGGGGGGGAAAAAAGGGGTTGGTGGGAAAAAGAAGAAGGGGAAGAAAAAAAAAAATGGGAAAAAGGAAAAGAAAAAAAGAGAAAAAAAAGAAAAAAAAAAAATAAAAAAAAAAAAAAAAATAGAAAAAAAAAAAAAAAAAAAAAAAAAAAAAAAAAAAAAAAAAAAAAGAAAAAAAAAAAGGAAGAGAAAGGAAAAAAAAAAGGGAGAAGGGGGGGGAGAAAAGGGGGTTAAAAAAAAGGGGGGGGAAAAAAAAAAAAAAAAAAAAAAGGGGGGAAAAGGGGGGGGGGGGGGGGGGGGGGGGGGAAAGAAGGGGGAGAAAAAAAAAAAAAAAAAAAAAAGGGTTTTTGTAAAAGCTTTTTGGTATAAACAAAACACTCCTCTTTTCCCATCTTCTCCTCCTCCATCTCCTTCTCCAACTCTTTCTCCATCTCCATCCCCATCATCTCCGCCTCCTATCTCCACCTCTTTTTCCATGTCCATGTCCATTACCATCACCATCCTCTTCCTCCTCTTCCTTCTCCTTCTTCTCTTTCTCCATCTTCACCTTATCCATCTCCTCCTTGTGTCTCCATTTCTTCCTTTTACCTCTTTCTCCTCTTTTTCCATTGCCATCATCTCCTCCTCCTTTCTCTCCATCTCCTCCTGCTATTCCCTTCTTTTTCCATCTCTATCATCTTCTCCAACTCCTCCTCTTTTTCCATTTCCTCCTTTTCCATCTCCTCCATCTCTTTCTCCATCTGCATCTCCATCCCCATCATCTCCTCCTCCTCTCTCCTCTGTCTCCTTCTCTCCTCCTCCTCTTCTCTTTCTGCATTGCTATTGCCTCGTCCTCCTCCTCCTCCTCCTCCTTCCTGTTCATCCAGCTCTACATCATCATTATCGGCGGGGGGGGGGGGGTGGAATTAGGAACCAGTGATCCTCAAAACAGCCACAGGTTTCCCCTCACTGATCTACCACAGATTTTTGGTCTCACAAGCTGACCTCATCTCTAGGCCCATAAGAATAGTAAAGCTGCCTTATGCAATTGACTGATGGTGATTTTGTCAGTGCTGCTGGTGTTCAAGTGATGCTGAATGCCATATAAGCTAGAACTCTGCACTAATCATGATTTTTCCCCATCTTTCCTACCTTCATAGCCATCACCAGCATCAGCTAGTGAGGTGGGACCACCGGCTGAAGGGAAGAGGGTTCCAGTTTGAACTCAATTCAAGGGAGGAAACATTTGAGGTCAAAATCTTAGGTCTATCTCTGCCATTTCCCAAGGGAAAAGCAGGCAGCCTGGTGAGATTCTTGTAATATAGGTGATCAGCAATAGAATATATATTTGGGCCTTTTCACAAGGAGTTGTGATTGCTTGTGCCTGACAGCTAGAAAGGGTTAAAAATTGCCCATCAGTCCTTGGGTAAGTTCAACCTTCATGCAGAGATATCTTTTGAACAAGGTCTCTAATCTGTCCATGGAAATTCTCAGCCATCCAGGTCCTGGTTGTCCCAAAGGTGCTTTTTTCAAAAGGCAACTGGGCTTTCTTGCTTTTAATTTGAAGACCTTTTGCTTCTCATCCAAGAAGCTTCTTCACTTCTTGGATGAGAAGCAAAATGTCCTCAAGGAAAAAAACTAAGGCAGTCCAGTTGCCTCTTGAAAAAGCCCCTTTGAGATTTCTAGGTAACTTTCTTCTACTCTGCTATTTCTTTCTCAAGATGAGAAAGTGCTGATGGGAAGCACAGATTTGGATGATAAATTCATTGAAGCAAAAGCCTGTTTATATTTTTATTGTTTGTACAGTATTTTACAAATGGAGTTTTCATCTGCAATAGGCACTCCCCTATTGCTAACTATTAATTATGGCCTTAGCATTCTGTTTACGGCACATCTGTTTCACAATGGCAGTTCAAGCAATTGAAGAAGGTCTTTTAATGAGTAGAGGTACCCAATTTTTTGGGTTAATCATCCAGTATAAATGCACACACACATTTTTTAAAATCTGAATTCAGGAAAATAAGCCCAGGGCAATTATAACACAGCCACAATAGAGGTTAGCAACCTATGACCCCCCAGTCTCATTTTAACACCCTGTCTCCAGTTTTCCAAAATCATAATGCCTTAATTTGGCATAAAAAGGGCCAAGCTTAATTCTGTTATATTTTTTTCATTTCTTCATGAATATTAAAACATCAAGAACAGATGCTCTGGCCTTTTCTTCAGTTTATCTCTCCCGTTCCTATTTTTAAACCAAGAAACAGATCCCTTCCCTAAAGAGAAACCCAAAAGACTCAACATCTCAGATTCTAAAAGTGAGGTCATGTTGACTCGTTCTCTTCAAGAACCATCAGTCTGTCAGTTGAGTAGAGGCTTTGCAATAGGAAAATACCCATACTGAAGATGTGCTCTCCTCGTTTTCTCAAATAAGGTTTTAATGTTTTTACTTGGGGTAATCTTTAGTCTGTGTTTTCTACTGCCTGTTTTGATTGTCTGACAGAGTCATGCGTGGGGTAATGTGATGGGGATGACTCCCCGCAACACTTCCCCAGATACCTCTCCAGATGTCAGCTCGGAGGAAGGTTCCAGGCACATCTGGAGGGGGGTTGCTCAATGGCTCCAAGAAGCCATCTGAGAGAGATTTGGCTGAAGCACAGCTGCAGCAGGACAGCCCGGAGGCTTCAGGTGCCCGAAAGTGATGAGAGAGGGGAACTGCCTTGTGCACCTGATCCAAGAACACGTAGGACAAAGGAAAGGCAGGAGCACAGAAGG
The DNA here is from genome assembly GCF_049901735.1 of Notechis scutatus. NCBI lineage: Eukaryota > Metazoa > Chordata > Lepidosauria > Squamata > Elapidae > Notechis > Notechis scutatus. The sequence continues at coordinate 4,995,040 of NC_142012.1, forward strand.
TCAGCCAGATCGCTCGTGAGGAGGCTGCACCAGAAGTTGGCTATTTAGCACAGCAAGCAGAGGGAGGCAATGCTGAGAATGACGTGTTTTCATACTGTGTGTTTCCTTGTCGTTGTGATTTTTGTGGATTGACACCGTACTGTGACTTTGGATCGCAGCTTGTGAACTCTGGACTTTCCTTGGCTCGTGAACCCTCTTGTGTTGTAAATTTAATTTCTGAAGACGTTTCTTAGATGAGAAGCAAAATGTCTTCAAAGAAAAAAAAACCAGAAAGTCCAGCTGCCTCTTGAAAAAGCACCATTGGGACAACCATGACTTGGATCACCGAGCATCTCTATCGACTTTGTGGCTGGACATAATTGGGACAATTCTGGCATTTTGGTGAAGGGAGTTGTGGGGAATATTAATAAACCCACTAAACCACAGTTGTGTGTGAGAGGGGGGGAACAGCACAGTTATGGGCAGTTATATAAATATGATGAACAAATTTATTGCTTTGCTCATGACTGGGCCAACAAGGTTACGAGCAAAGCAACAAATTGCAATAGCTGACAGTTTAACATCACTTCTTAGAGATAAGCAATCCAAGCTGGGTCTGGCAAGGGAGGAAACAACAGGAGTTAAACCTCCATCGACCAACATGACTGAAGCAAAAACAACAGAGTTAATTACAAGTGGGAGGCGGTTGGAAGGGCCTATTTTGTGTGCAAGGGCTAAATTGATTAATGATATATAAAGGCATAGATCTCTGTGATGGTAGCTTAATTCTCTGAGGATGTCAGCAAAGGCCCACAAAAGCTTAGTAAGTATAATAAATATAATTTTAGTTCCGGAGATCATACACACACACACACACACACACACACACACACACGCATACGCATACACACACACACACACACACACACACACACACACACTGTATATCTGTGCAAAATGGAGCCATGTGCCACCGAAGGCGCAAGTTGCACCACCCACTAATCTCACATCTTGCACGTGGCAATGGGGGGCAACGAAAGCAATCCTCAGGCATATGTTAAAATGCCCATATGACACACACACGGCTCTGCACTTTATCGTTAACCTGCAGCAATTTAGCAGACGTTTGATAAGCACCAGAGGCTCCACTTCGACCTCTGTTTTATGGCAGGAGCAGCTGGGAAGGTCACCAGCAGCTAAAACGAAACCCCACTTCAAGGCCAAGTTCAGCATGGCAGACGACAGTGTACCAGTGAACCTTCTGCTGCTATTCACACCAGTTCCACAGACACCGTTTAACGTGAATTGGTTTCAGAAACTTTCAGAGAAAATATTCTCTCTCTTTCTTACAGACCTCCTGGAGAGAAACCACAGCCATCTTTTCCCTTCCTGAAGAACTGAAGAAGCTTCTTGGATGGGAAGAGAAACGTCTTCAAAGGAAAAATAACCCAGAATGTCCAGCTGCCTCTTGAAAAAAAAGCCCCTTTGGGACAATCATGACCTGGATGAAGGCAGAGACTCTCCACGGGCGTTTCTGCTCCTCAGTCTACATTGTACTACTATTTCCTACAAACTGTCTCCTAATTCCGTTGCAGGGAGCCCTCAACGTATAGTCCCAAAATTTCTGTTTGCCAAGCAAGATATTTGTTAGTGGGTTTTATGCCTCATTTTATGACCTTTCTTGCCACAGTTGTTAAGTGAATTGTTGCAGGTATTAAGTTAGCCACACAATCAGGGGTGGGATTCTACCAGTTCGCACCTATTCGCTAGAACTGGTTGTTAACATTCTAAGCAGTTCGGAGCACCGGTTGTTAGAAGAAATTACTGGCCTCATCCTGTAAGGAAGGCAGGAAGGAAACATTCTGGTGTTGCTTACAGAAACTGCCTCCCTCCCACTTTCTCCACTATGTGGCAGCGATGAATTCCATAGCTGACACCTAAATGGGAGGCTGCCTGTATTTCTCCTCTCCTCTCCTCCTCCCAGTTGTGGCCATAAGTCAAGGACTGTCTTTCTAGTTTTTATATCGAAAATCCCGGTTTCTGGCACAATCTCCTCCTATCTGAGTTGTACTGCAGTGCAGGACAACTTACTTTATCGGTAGTTCTCAACTTACGAGCACAATGATGCCCACGGGAGACTGTTGTGAAGGCACTTTTGCCCCATTCTATGACCGTTCTTGGCACCGTTGTTAAGGAAATCAGTGCCATTAAGTTAGGAATGCAGTTGCTAAGTAAACCTGCCTCCCCTGATGACATTGCTTGTCAGAAGGTCACAAAAATGATTTCGACAGTCATAAATGAGTCAATGGACAAGCATCTGAATTTTGATCAAGTGACCATGGGGAGGCTGCAAGAGTAGTAAGCGTGAAAAGCGGTCGTAAGTGCAACTTCAAACGGTCACTAAATGAACTGTTGTAAGTCAAAAACGGCCTCTCTTTGCCCCCTACCCTACCTGTATAATTCCTGAGCCACCTGCGAAAGAGGCAGCCATCTGAAGCCTTAACAGCTCTGATAAACCAGCGCTCTGGTTCCATATCCCCAATTCTCAGGAGGTCCCAAGCATAGAAACGGCAGGATAAACACGTAATTAAGGAAGATCTATAGCGATATCATATTTTGATTTTTCATGCTTAATTCTGTTAATTTGACCACAGAGAAAAGCAGACAAGCAGATAAACTGTCCAAAACAACTTATCTAGCAACCTGCATCCCCTGGCAAAGAGATAATCCAGGAAGCTGCGGGGAAAGGAAAAGTTTTGGAAAACACACAACCTTGCAACTGTCAAAAGCCACCACTCCAGATATCCTCTATTAGGTGTGATTTAGATCTAGCGTTCTCTCACCCCCAGAATGGCACAGCCTCCTGGAACCTTAGGGCTGGAAGAGACCCTGGAGCCAGCAGTGTGCAGCAGCAGCCAAAAAAGCTAATGCAATCCTAAACTGCATTAGCAGAGGGATACAATCAAGATCAAGGGAGGTACTGGTACCACTCTATAACATCCTTTTAGTAAGGCCACACCTAGAGTACTGCATCCAGTTTTGGTCACCACACTATAAAAAAGATGTTGAGACTCTGGAAAGAGTGCAGAGAAGAGCAACCAAGAGGATTAGGGGACTGGAGGCTAAAATATAAATGGTTGCAGGAACTGGGCCTGGCTAGTCTAGGGAAGAGAAGGACCAGGGGAGACAGGAGAGCGGCCTTCCAATATTTGAGGGGCTGCCCCAGAGAGGAGGAAGGGGTCAAGCTGTTGTTGTACTGGGTCACGCGCACTCTGCAAAAACTGGACTGTCTGATCCGTGCGACGGTGAGGCGCTGGCTGCGATTGCCCAAAGATACCCCCTTGGGCTACTTCCACGCACACATCAAAAATGGAGGCCTGGGGGTGCCTTGTTTTTCTACTTCTATCCTGTTGCTCCAGGCATCGCGACTCGAGAAGATAGCATCCCATCCCACCATGCTGTTTCAGATTGTTCAGCACCAGGATGCATTTGGTCTTCTGCGGCGCCAGATGAACCAGCCGTGCAGAGTTAATGCTGCTGCTGTAACAATGAAGGCTGAGGCACAGGAGGAGTGGAAGACTGCGCTCCTGACATCCTTCAACGGTCGGGAGCTGGGGGTCCCCAGGATCAATGCAGCCAGCCACAATTGGCTATTATGCCCCTCCCGAGTGTTCCCCCCAGGGGTGGGATTCTACCAGTTTGCACCTATTCGCTAGAACCTATTGTTAACATTCTAAGCAGTTGGAGAACCAGTTGTTACAAGAAATGACTGGCCTAATCCTGTAAGGAAGGCAGGAAGGAAACATTCTGGTGTTGCTTACAGAAACTGCCTCTCCATTAACCCTTATTGCATTCTTGGCAGGACTAGACTTCCTGTCTCAGGAACGTCTCTGGAGTTTTTTTTCCCTCCTTTGCTGGTACTTTGCTTGTGTGGCGTGACCATTCAAAGTTACAATGGCACTGAAAAAAGTGACTTATGACCATTTTTCACACTTACGATTGTTGCAGCATCCCCACAGTCATGAGAGGCCAGGCGAGGAGATGCGTGCCTCGATGTGAGTGATATTGAGTTGGTCACACTCAGCCAATAACATGACCACCAAGCCGTGTCCGCCCAGTCACATGACCACCAAGCCACACCCACCACCTAAGCCACGCCCACAGAACCAGTTGTTAAAAAATTTGAATCCCACCCCTGGTCCCCCCATCTGTATCTAAGGGGAATCCAGTTGAGGGGTGGTGTGCTCCCTACGAGATCAAGGAGTACGTGGGGTGCCGATCGCCAGACCACCGACAAGACTTGTAGGGGAGCCTGCCGGGCCCTAGAGACGATCAACCACATCCTGCAAGTTTGTGAGGTGACGCATGATGCCCGATAGGCACAGCACAACTGTGTCATGCAGCACCTGGATCAATTCCTGTGATGGCAAGGCCTCTGTCTGAATGTTGAGCCCATCATAACATCTGGGACTTCATTCATTAAACTGGATTTACTTGTGGAGGCGATGAACCAGCTCTGGGTCATGGATATCTCCATAGTGTCTGGTTACCGAATGTGGGAGACCTGGAACATCAAGGTCTCCAAATACGGACAGCCTGACCGCATCACCAATATTCACCGTTGGGCCACTGTTTCTACTTCTGTCTCAGTGCACCACCTCCCTGTCATCGTTTCTAACCGGGGACTGCTTTACAAACCATCTGGCGCTGGGCTATGGACTTTGGGCTTGAGCTGCAGGGATTGCATGGACATTGGTCTCCTACATCGCAGGCTCGCTCAAATGTTACGATGTTTACATGCGTGGAACCGGGAAAGGTTGAGTCCAGATCTTGGGTGTCATGTGATTAATGACACTGCCATAAGCGGCGACTCCACTAGTGTGACCATCTTTAGCGAATTTTCGCTCTCAGAGAGGTTTGCCCCTCTGATATTTTATGATAAATGAGGGGCTGCCAGAGAGAGGAGGAAGGGGGTCAAGCTGTTCTCCAAAGCACCCAAAGGCCAGAAGGAATAATGGATGGAAACTGAACAAGGAGAGATTCAACCCATGGGACAGAAGTTGCCTTTAGCAGTTGTGGGAGCACCATCACTTGAGACTTTCAAGAAGAGATTGGACTGCCATTTGTCAGAAATAGTGTAGGGCCTCCTGCTTGGGCAGGGGTTTGGACTAGATGACTTACAAGGTCCCTTCCAACTCTGTTAATCTGTAAATCTGTCTTCTAGCCCAACCTCCTACTCAAGGCAGGAGATTTTATACCATCCTAGACAAATTGGTTGTCCAGTCTTAAAAACCTCCAGTGATGGAGTACCCCTCACTCCAGAAGACAAGCTGCTGAATCATTTTCACTGTCAGGAAATTCTGCTTTACTTCCAGGTTGAATCTCTCTTTAATGATCTTCCCTCCATTGCTTCTTGCCCTTCCTCAGGTGCTTTGGAGAATCGGTTGACTCCCTCTTCTCCATCCACTCTATGACAGCCCTTCAAGTACTGCAAGACAGCTATCAAGTCTTCCTAATCTTTCTCTTTTGTAGCCTAGTAGTTCCTTCAACTCTTCTTTCCTATGCTTCAGCCTCCAGATCTCTGCTCACCTGTGTTGCTCTTCTCGGCACTCTTTCTCGCATCTCAGCATCCTACAAGTCCTACAAGCCACAGTTAATTCTTATCTCTGATGGGGAACTGGGTCACTTAATCTTAGTCTGAATAACAGGGTTACTCTTATTTATTTATTTATTTATTTATTTATTTATTTATTGTAAATTCAGTTCTCAGTTCTTATCCCCCTTTTTCTGGAATTCCCAAAAAGCCCTTAAAATCTGATTCGGACCAAGGGCTTATGGGTTAATAAGTTGGAGTGGCGGGACTGTCATTTTAAGTGGTGGTGGTTGCTTTCAGTTTGGGCTGTATTCTTTCATTTTGTTTATGTATTTAATTATCTCGATTTTTGCTATATTTTCTAAGCAGCCCAGAGTCCACTGAGCTGGGCACCAATATTAACTATATTAAATGTGTGTCCTCGTATACACACACGAACACACACAATCCCTGCAGTTTTCTTAGCAAGATTCAGAAATGGTTTGCCATGGCCTCCTTCCTAGGGATAAGAGAGAGGGACTGGCCCAAAATCAACCAACTGGCTTCATACCTAAGGTAGGACTGGAATTCAGACTCGCCTTGGGGTTGGCCCAAAGTCACCCAGATGGTTTTCATGCCTAAAGCACGTCTAGAACTCACCAGCTTCTAGGGTTTGACCCAAAGTCACCCAACCAGCTTTCACACCTAAGGTGGGACTGCCACTCACAGTCTCCTGATTTCTAGCCTGGTGCCTTAACCACCACTTCAAACACATTCTCACTCTTCTAACATTATATGAGGACAACCTTCTCCAGATCACCTTCTTCTTTTAATGACCCCATAATCCCTTGCAGGGTGGAGTCTGGGCAATTGAATGGAGCTGAGTGTTTACTGGCCAGATGCCCTTCCTGTCACCAATGCGGAGTTTTAGTCAGCAGATAGAATCTCCGTGTGCCCAGAGAAAGAAATATCTGCCTCTACTGAGGATTGAACTCATAGCCTCCTGATTGTGAGGCGAGAGCTCCACCTCTAGGCCACCGCACCACTCAGAGAACCTCTCCAGATGTTCTTGTTAAATAAAACAAAGTTAAATCGGGATGTCTCTCTTCTGTCCCTGTTCCATTCCATTCCCTCCTTCTTTCTGTTGACCTTCCATCTGATCATGGTTGACACAAGACCTCCCCTTAATCACGCCACCGCACTAACTGTTAGCCTGTTAGACTACATGACTTTCCAAAGTTCCCTACAATTAATCAATGTCCCTCAAGGCAGATGGGGGGGGGGAATCTCCCTTTCATCCCTGGATCTATTGCTATCCCATAAGACAAAATGTCTGGGTGGCCTTTTCTCCTCTAACATCTGCCACATGCACCTGCAGGCCTTCCATGCCCTCCATCCCCAAAGATGGCTCTCCGGCTCATGTTCTTTCTTAACAGCGTTGGAGAATTGTTGGAGGGGAAATCCATCTGGTTCAGTTCAAAGCCGGGAGAAAGGCACTGGAAACAACATGGAGGCCAACTGAAAAGTTGGTTTATTGAACAGAACCAAAAATACAACGTGCAATTCTGGGTCAGCTAAATGAGTGCCAGGATTTTTTATAGAGGTCCTGAAATGGTGCTGGATATGTGTGTGTGTGAGTGTGTGAGTGTGCAATGAAGGGGCTTGTGTTCTGAAAGGGTGTTGGGAAATTCCTGTTGTGACTAATGGCTTTCCTTCTGTGTTGGATCTTGGGTGAGGGGCTGCTTGTTCTAATTCTCCCATTCTGCCTTTGTCAACTGTCAAACTTTCCTGCAAGGACTTTCAAAAAATATCTTGTCTTGAATGGATTTCTGCCTGCAGTATTTGCTTTGCTTATGAATAGAGCCATCTAGATAGTTGGCTTCTTTCAAGAAGCTCTTTATCTCCTTAAGTGCTGGCATCTGCTGTGGGCTATTAAGAAGGACTGGGGGTTGCTTACTGCTTCTAAAAACATGTTTCTCAATTTCTCCTTTAGGGAAATGTAATATTCTGCCTTTTTTTTAATATTTCCCAAAATATTCCATTCTTCTAGGAGGAGGAGGGGCTTCCCACAATGGCCTAAGAACTGAAAGAGTGGATTCAGTTCACCGGGTCTTGTTGACTGCAAGTTGAGTCAACCTCAGCTCAATCTATACTAAGACAAGAGAAATGATATACAGCTGGGCCTTGGCTTACAAGCTTTCACTAGGGACCATTCAAAGTTACAACAACATTGAAAAAAGTGACTTATGACCAATCTTCACACTTACGACCATTGCAGCATCCCCATGGTCACACGATCAATATTCAGGCGCTCGGCAACTGTTTACATTTATTAATTTAAATTTATTTTGTCTGTCTAAGCTAAGTTTGGTTGAAGTTTCTGAGGGTGATGCAATGAAGGGGTGTTGGGCAATTCCTCTTGTGGCTGAGGGCTGATCCTACCTTTGTTCAGACCTTGCTGCAGGGAATTTCAAAATATCCTGTCATGAATGGATTTCTGCCTGCAGAATTTGCTTTGCCTAGGAATAGAGCTACCTAGATACTTAGCGTCTTTTAATAAGCTCTCTACCTCTTAAGTCCTGGCATCTGCTGAGGGCTATTAAGAAAGGTGGGGGCTGTCTTGGGTCTCCAAGAGCGTGTTTCTCCATTTCTCCCTTGGGGAAATATATTTTTTTTTAAAAAAAAAATTATTGGTTTTTAAAACAAACATAAACAAACAAAACATGAAAACATCAAGTCATCTTCCATATATGTACATACAGTGTGCCGGTTGGTTTACAAATTGTTTTGTGCTTCCATTTTATAGTCTTCAATTATAATTACATTGTATATAATCTCGTATTTTCAATCAAATATTAAATACATTAATATCATTATTAATCAATCATTTGACTATACTTTTATTCATTCATGTTTTCCAAAATGATCATATTTTACTTAATTTGTTTTATGATAATTCATATTATCATCCCAGATCTATCCTAAAATCATTTTGTAGATATAATAAGAAAGAAGTACATCTTTATATATTTATTATTTTCTAAAAGTCTACATATTTCATTACTATATTTTATTGTCTAACCATTGATAGAATAGATGCCAAATTTTATAAAATTGTTTATCCTCTTGTTCTCTAATTTCAAATGTCAATCTACTCATTTCAGCACATTCCAATATTTTTTTAATGATTTCCTCCCATGATGGTATTTTCTCATTTTTCCAGTTTTTAGCAAATACAATCCTAGCCACTGTTAATACATTTACAATCAGGTATTTCAAGTCTTTACTATATATTTCAGGTAAAATTCCCAAGAAAAATATATCTGGTTTCAAATCTATATGTTTTTTTGTCATTTTTTCCAACCACGTGTGGATTTTAGTCCAGTATTTTTTAGCATCCGCACAAGTCCACCACATATGGTAATAGGAGCCAGGTGTCTGATGACATTTCCAACATTTTTCGGATTTATTCTTGAACATTCTTGCTATTCTTGTCGGGGGTCCTTGGGGAAATATATTATTCTGCCTTTTTAATATTTCTCAAAATAATTCATTCTTCTGCGTTGGGGTGGCTGACTTTCGACAGTGCTCTCTGAGCTTGGTTGTTTTCTTACAGTTGTTGAGCGAATCACTGGATCATGTGGTCTTTAAGCAAATCTGGCTTCCCTAGTGACTTTGCTGGCCAGAAGATCTCAAAAAGGGGATCCCGGGAACCGTCATAAATATGAGCCAGTGGCCTGGCACCTGAATTTTGATTACATGTCCATGGGGATGCTGCAAAGGTTATAATTGTGAAAAACAATGATAAGTTGCTTTTTTTCAGTGTCATCGTAACTTTGAACGCTCTCTAAATGGTTGTAAGTCAAGGACTACCTGTATATCAACAAGCTTACCTAGGTTCTGCTACCTGCTAAGACAAGCAATGAAGTGGCTAGATCCAGAGGGTGTTGCCTGTCGCAAGGCTGAAAATCGATTCTCCAAACTGGACAAGTTTTAATTAACCCACATTCCTTTAGTATTAATTTTGTTTTCTTGTATCCTGCTACCCAAACACTCCACTACTATATGCCTCTGGCACACTAACCAGCCTGGTTGTTATTTCCAATCACTTGAACTCGGAGATCAGTTGGCTCTAACTGACTCACATCATGACTTAGAATCATCATGACTTAGAATGACTTAGAACGTGCGGAGAAGAGCAATCAGGATGAATAAAGGCCCGGAGAACAGTTGCAGGGTTTGGGTATGGCTAGTCTAGTCTAGAAAAAAGAAGAATTAGGGATGACATAACAGCAGTATTCCAGTATTTGAGGCGCTACCACAAAAAGGAGGAGGTCAAATTATTCTTCAAAGCACCAGAGGGCAGGACGAGAAACAAGGGATGGAAACTAACCAGGGAGAGAAGCAGCCTGGAATTAAGGAGAAACTTCCCAACAGGGAGGACAATCAATCACTGGAACAGAAGTTGCCTCCAGAAATCCTGGGTGCTCCATCCCTGGCGGCTTTTAAGGAGAGTCTGGACCGTCACTTGTCTGAAATGGCACAGGGTCTCCTGCTTGAGCAGGGGGCTGGACTAGAAGACCTCCAAGGGTCCCTCCAGCTCCATTATACTCTATTCTACATGAAGAACAGTTGCAGGAACTGGGTTTGGCTCATCTAGAAAAAAGAAGGACTCGGGGTGACATGATCGCAATATTCTATTATAAGTATTATAATAGTATTATATAGTATTCTATTAAAAGTGTAAGTGTTATACTTATATCTGTTATCTAATCCATGCTTGACAAATAAAGAAATAAAATAAAAATAAAATGAAATATTCCAGTATTTGAAGGGCTGCCTCAAAGAAGAGGAAGAAGTCAACAATCTATTCTTCAAGGACCTGAAGGCAGGAGAATAGAAACAATGAGGGAAACTAATCCAGGAGAGAAGCAACCTGCAATTGAGGAGAAACTTCCCCACAGCGAGAGGTAATTAACCAATGGGAACAGGAGTTGCCTCCAGAAACGGTGGGGGCTCCCTCACCCCTGGAGGTTTTCACGAAGAGACTGGGCAGCCACTTGTCTGGAATGGGAGGGGGCCGTGGTGGCGAACCTATGGCACGCGTGCCGTTGCCCCAGCTCAGCTCCACCGCGCATGGGTGTGCGCCTCCCACCAGCCAGCGAGCCTTTGGGTCTCTGCCATGCATGCCCGGGGGGACGGGGCACATGCGGGGGGGTGCCTTGCATTTTGGGTATGCGCTCAGGGCCCAAAAGGTTCGCCATCACTGGTATGGGGTCTCCTGCTTGAGCAGGGGGTTGGACTAGAAGACCTCCGAGGTCCTTTCCAGCAGTGTTCTAACTGAATCATAACTAGAGTTAACACAATTGTTTAAGGCCCTCAAAGCTGGTCTCTAAGGAAGGATAAGAGAGAAATCACACCCAGAGACTGAAAGAACTGCAGATTATCCTCAACCTACATCCACAAATGAGCCCAAAACTCCTGTCACTAAGCAAGACGGTCATTAAGTAAATCTTCCTCCATTTTACGACCTTTCTCATCACCGTTGTTAAGCAAATCAGTGCAGTTTGTACATTAGTAACATGGTTGTTAAGTGAATCTGACTTCCCCGTGGACTTTGCCTTTCAGACGGTCGCAAAAGGGGATCACGTGACCCCAGCACACGGCAACCATCATAAATATGAGTCGGTTGCCAAGCATCTGGATTTGGATCACATAAACACAGGGATGTTTGCCATCAGGGCAGAAAACAGCCCAAAGTCACTTTTTTCAGGGCTATTGTCATTTTGAACAGTCACTAAATGAGCCAGAGGACTACCTTGTGTCAGATTAGAGCAGGCTGAGTTGAAGAAGACTACAACAGGCAAAGTAGCAAGAGGACTGGCACTGGCGACGTTACCTATTTAGTGTAATGAAACGTCTGCAAGAAAACAAGCAAGCTCAGAGAGCCCCCAGGACCCCCTCAAAATAACAAGAGTTTGTTATCCTAAGAGTACATCCATCCCCCAAATTATTATTTTCCCTGCAAAATAAGTTTTAAAAGGGACAGCAAAAAGATATTGCAACCACATGAAATAAAAATCTTTAGAGTTTGTTGTCCATTAGCTGTAGCATCTAAGTAAAAAAAGAAATTGATCCCTTCATGAAATCTGGTCTTTTCTGGACCTCTTCAAACTTACCCAAGTGAAGATAAATGCACCCCTTTTCCTCTGATTCAACTCTGCTGTATCTGTGCCTCAATAAATGTATATTATAGTTCTACTGCCATCCAGTGAGAAGATTTCCTTAGTCGACGTGTCTTACATATATGGCAATTGACTAAGAAAAGAGAGAGCTTTAAGAAATCGGGATACAAAAACACCTTCTCTTCACTCCTAGGCTTTTCAAAATCTGTTGCGGTTCACTTAAGAGTAGAGTTAGAAAGGCCAAATCTGTAACATCTTGTGTAATTGAAAAATAATGTTCCAAGGGAGGATAGTTAGGTAACAAAACAGCACCACTTAGACTTAAGAAGAAGGCATAAAAGAATCTTCCCTTTTTTTTCAGGAAAAAAAAAATCAAGAATGCTTAAACAATGAAGGGAAATACACGTAACAAAGTGTATTATACTGATTATTCTTAGCAATAATATATTTTTTATTAACTGGGAGAAAATAGAAAGCATCATAGACAGTATTCACCCAGCTTGGTTAACCAAGATTCAGCAAATTCACATATATTAGGTGTATATTAGCAGTCAGTTCTAACTTGGCTACTCTTAACCTTGATTAGGTTTTCTGAAAGAGGAGGAGGAGGAGGGTGGGGAAGAGGAAGAGGAAGAAGGAGGAGGAGGAGGAGAAGGAGGAGTTGTTCTCTCCTCTCTCACTGCAAGTGTTCTGCTGAGTGCCAAAACAAATTGAATATTGACTAAATGGGGGAAGAGAGATACCCTCTCTTGTTACTGTCTTATTCTTAACAGCATTTGATCGTGTTCATCTCGGCTAAGGTCTCCTTCCAAACATCATCCTCTGATTTTCTCTGATTATTTGACCAATTGGTGCCATGTCCAGGAGGCGATTTTCAGGAAGCCAAATTGATCTACTTATATGATGTGGCAGGAAATCAGAGCGTCCCGATTTCATGGGTCTTGATCGAAAATTTCCAGGCTGGAGAAGAAGCATGCTTTTTTCACTAGTTTTCCATTGTCTGAAAACAAATTAACATTTTAATACAACTAGGCAAAGTCCAGAAATATTGTCTACATGAAATGAAAAGTGATGAAGCAATGTTGTTGGCTGGAACAGTCCCCCGTCCCCCCCCCAAGTTGATAGAGATCAGAGGATATTACAATCGTCCCCTAAAAGAGGTAGAGTGAAATAGGAGAAGGAAGGAAGCAGCAGAAGAAGAAAGAAGCTGCTGGACTGATGGCAGACTTCCCCTCCCTCCCTCCTTGTTCTCTGCTCTCTATCCATCCAACTTTCTTTTCCTGGTAATTCCGTAGAAATCATATTTCTCACTGTTTATTTTATTGTTCTATGATCTTACTTTTATTTTTCATTTCTTCCCTTCTATTGTCCTAAGCTCCCTAGAGTCAAGTCTCCAAGGTGAGCTAGATGACAAATATATATTAATAAACAAACAAACAGGGTTGAGTCTTAGGATCAGGAAAATTTGAGTCCTCCTCATCCTACAGAGCAGAATCAGACAACTCCCTGCAGCCAGCTCGCTGGAAAGCAAATCACCATGGCCAATTCGCCCCAGGACAATTCAACAATTCAATATAATTATTTAAAATAATTAAAAACATATATTTTAGTCATTCACAATTTCTTTTGTCTGTCCTTTGGCGTCCTTTCTTTAACGACTCTGTTCCAATATTTCTTCGATATTGGTGTAACTTTTGTCCCACGGTGAGTTGGCTGTGGTGAGCTGTCATACAGAGATGGTCACAGAATCTTGGGGGGGGGGGGACATAGTTATCATTGATAACCTCAATACTAAATATCTCCCGCCAGACAAGGAACAATGGATGGAAACTGAACAATTCAACCTAGATTCAACCTAGGAATAAGGAGAAATTTCCTGACAGGGAGGACAATCCACTGATGGAACAGAAGTTGCCTTCAGAGGTTGTGGGAGCTTCATCCCTGGAGGCTTTCAAGAAGAGACTGGGCTGCCCTCTGTCAGAATGGTGCAGGGACTCCTGCTGAGGCAGGGGGTTGGACTAGATGACCTACGAGGCCCCTTCCAGCTCTGTTATTCTGTTCTGTAAGAGTATAAAGGTAAAACTCCTTCTTGGGAAGAAACAGGATGATTGTCCTTGATTCAACCCTGTTCCAAAGATTGAGCACCATTTTTATTAGAGTTTGTACTTCCTTGAACTACCGTGTCAAAAGGCTGCTGTTTTATTGGGATATAAGAAGCAATTCTAATGGGAATCAACAAGGCCCTTTTTGCTAAGTTGCATTAGGGCTTATAAAGAATCTCTCAAGTAGCTTTATTTCTTTGTTCCTTTTGAGTTAAATGATTAGAGCTACTACTTCTGTATAATCTTTAATTAATGAGAAGGGCTTGAGCCTGGAGCAAAGCTGGTACTTGGAGAGAAAGAGGTTTCTAAGAGAAGGTAGCAGGAGGGCATTCCACATTGCAGCCCAAATCATTCCATCTCAATGCGCCAACCTGTACCCCAAATTCTCCCTTCTGTCCCATTATCCCCAAATCCAGCATCTTCCGTGGTTTTTTTTTTATACAGCCAGACATCTTAAATCTTAATAATATCCTGGTTGCTCCCTCCCTCCCTCCCTCTCTCTGTTTGTGTGTGCAAATCTGTCTGTCTGACTGTCTATGTCCATGACAGATATTCCTCTCTAAGTATAAGCTTTGAGACTTGTGCACCAAAGCATTACATGTTATTTTAATTGTTTAATTGGCATGTGACCCTTTGACCTCATCACCAAGGGGTGGTCTTCTCCTCCTCCTCCTCCTCCTCCTCCTCCTCCTTCTTCTTCCTTGTTCTTATTCTTATCATTGTCCCCCTCCTTCTTCCCTCCTTCTCCTCCTCTGCTTCCTCCTCCTTATTCTTATTCTCCTTCCCCTTCTTCCTTCTCCCCTCCACCTCCTCTGATTTCTCCCCTCCCCTCCTCCCCCCTTCTTCTGCTCCTTCTTCCTTCTTTCCTCCTCCTCCTCATCCCAATTTTGAGAGTTGGAGTGCATTTCTGCATTTCTCCATGTGGCAATCAAATCTGAATGAAGTTCCAGCATCGCTTTTCCAGCGACAGAAAAATCAGATGGAGAGAGAGAAAGGCTACTTCCTCTTGTACACATCAGATTAAATGTTATGCATCCGCTCTAAACATTTTCCATTATCTTTTATTACCTTCTGTGAGATGAAAGAAGAAGAAAAGATTCTTTGAGAGACCAATTCACGTACCGTGGCCCCTTTCTACCTGAAAGCACTTTTGGTTCTCCTGGATAGAAGCAAAGATTGGTAAAGTTTGGAGACACTAAATCAACCCCTGCTTTAAGAAGAATGAGATGGTTGTACTTCATCCAATGAACCACCTGACAGCATCTCTTTGGGGATGTGATTTATAGGAACACAGCTGCCTTGTTACAATTGTGTTTGAAATTGTGGCTCCTTGGTGGCCATTTTGTTCTTGTCAAGGCTATGAATTATTATATCACATTCCCTGCTAAATGATTGCTCAGAGGGACAGCAATTTGGTAACCTGGCCTGATAAATTAAAAATGAGTGCAGTGCACTCAGAGGGAGACCCAACTACACATTACACACCTTCCGTGCAATGCAGCTGCCAAGGGGAAACAAGACATTAAGAAAACTGGGGGTCCACAGTCCAATATTTTCTTAATTATCTCTTCATCTGGTGGTATTTGTTCAGTATCAAGTGGGCAATTGAGCACCTTTCTAAGGAGAACAAAAGAACTGAACCATTGAAACAACTTTTTGTCAGGTTTCCAAGTGATGAAATCCATTTAAAAAGAAAAGAGCAAAGTCCATCTTCCAAAACAATTTCTTTTATTTAGGAAAGCATCAAATTGGCAAAGTCTGTTGTAATTCCACAACCCAGAATTGCACCACATAATATTGGAAATTAGAAACACCCCCCAAGAGTTACATTCCCCAATAGAAGTAAATCAATGTTTGCCTGGTGTCATCAATCTCCACCTCCAGGTCTCAGCAGGGTCAGCTTTCGTTCCCACGGGAAGAAGAACCACCTAGCCTAAAGAACTCTCTCTATCTCCACTCCTCCCACCTTAGGAATGTGGCAAGCCAAAACCCTTCCCCCCATGGCCAGCAAAGAGAAAGAAAGAAAAGGAATATATATATAAGGCTAAATAAAATGGCTACGTATATGTCAATTTCAGGCTTGACACTTTTACTAAGAATATTTAGGAACGCTGCATGGATCCAGGATTTGAGAGGTATCCATTTATCTATATCTATTTATCTAGCTATCTATCACCTGGAAATAAGGAGAAATTTCCTGACAGTGAGAACAATCAACCAATGGAACAGCTTGTCTTCTGAAGTTGTGGGAAGTTGTTTCTTCAGTTGAGACATTCAAGAAGAGATTGGACTGCCATTTGTCAGAAATGGTGTAAGGTCTCCTGCTTGGGTTAGACTAGATGATATACAAGGTCCCTTCCAACTCTGTTAATCTGTTAATCCTGTTAATCTATTGATCTATCTATTATCTATTTATCTATCGATCTGTCTGTCTGTCTATATCATCTTTCTTGTCATTCAGTCATGAAGTTGTGTCCGACTCTTTGTTACCCCATGAACCACAGTATGCCAGTCCCCCGTCCTCCATTGTCTTCCAGAGTTTGCTCAAATTCATGTTATTGCACAAATGACGCTATCTAATCATCTCATCCTCTGTCCTTCCTTTCTCCTTTGGCCTTATGTCTTTCCCAACATCAGGCCCTTCTCCAAGGAGTCCTCTCTTCTCATTAGCTGTCCAAAGCCTTTGAGCTTCAGCTTCAGGATCTGTCCCTCCAAAGGACAGTCAGGGCTGGTTTCCTTTAGGATTGACTGACTGGATTCTCCTTGCACTCCAAGGAACTCTCAAGAGTCTTGTCCAACACCAGAATTCGAAAGCCTCAATTCTTCAGCGCTCAACTTTCCTTATACTCCAACTCTCACAACCATGTGTTACTACTGGGAAAACCATAGTGTTGATAATAGAATAGAATAGAATAGAATAGAATAGAATAGAATAGAATAGAATAGAATAGAATATGGAATGGAATAGAATAGAATAGGGAATAGAATAGAATAGAATAGAATAGAATAGAATAGAATAGAATAGAATAGAATAGAATAGAATAGAATAGAATAGAATTCCTTATTGGCCAAGTGCGACAAGGAATTTGTCTTGGTGCAAATGCTCTCAGTGTACATAAAAGAAAAGATACATTTGTCAAGAATCACTTAATAATAGTCATAGGGTACAATAAGCAATCAAATCATACTAGGAAACAGTCAATATAAATTGTAAGGATACAAGCAACAGAGTTACAGTCATACAGTCACAAGTGGGAGGGGATGGGTGATAAGGAGTAATGAGAAGATTGACAGTAATAGTAGTGCAAACTTTGTAAATAGTTGGACAGTGTTGAGGGAATTATTTGTTTAGCAGAGTGATGGCATTCAGGAAAAAAATGTCCTTGTGTCTAGTTGTTGTGGTGCGCAGTACTTTGTAACATTGTGAAGGAAGGAGTTGAAACAGTTTATGTCCGGGATGTGAGGGGTCTGTAAATATTTTCACAGCCCTTTTTTTGACTTGTGCAGTATACAGATCCTCAACTGAAGGTTGGTAGGATTTTTTTTTTTCTGCAGTCCTAATTGCCCTCTGAAGTCTGTGTCTGTCCTGTTGGGTTGCAGAACCAAACCAGACAGTTATAGAGGTGCAGATGGCAGACTCAATAATTCCTCTGTAGAACTGGATCAGCAGCTCCTTGGGCAGTTCGAGCTTCCTGAGTTGGTGCAGAAAGAACATTCTTTGTTGTGCTTTTTTGATGATGTTTTTGGTGTTAGGTGTCCATTTTAGGTCTTGTGATATGATAGAACCTAGACATTTGAAGGTCTCTACTGTTGATACTGTGTTGTCTAGTATTGTAAGAGGTGGTAGCATGGGAGGGTTTCTCCTAAAGTCTACCACCATTTCTACAGTTTTGAGTGTGTTCAGTTCCAGATTGTTCCGGTTACACCACAAGGCAAGTTATACGTCTATATGCAGATTTGTTGTCTCGAATGAGACCAATCATTGTTGTATCATCTGCAAACTTCAGTATTTTAACAGATGGATCATTTGAGATGCAGTCATTGGTATATAGGGAGAAGAGAAGTGGGGAAAGAACACAGTCTGGGGGGGGTGCTAATTGTACAGGTATCAGATGTGATTCTGCATAGCTTCACCTGCTGCTTCCTACAGATCTTTGTCAGCAAGGTGATGTCTCTGCTTTGTTTTTTCCTACTACCTATCGTCTTACTAGCTATTTTCCATTCTTTAGGATATAAGCATCACAGGACACTGAATATCAATTAAATCAGCCCAAAGCAAGAACCAACAGTGACTGCAGATAACATATTCAAAAAAAAATGTCACCAATTCCTAAATAGAAAGTCTTCAGTTTGAAAGGAGAAGAGAGTGAATAAGGTGAATGAACATGATCAAGGAGATCTTTGGATGTCAAAAAATAACAGAGTTGGAAGGGACCTTGGGAGTCTTCTAGTCCAGAGGTTGCCAACCTTTTGGACCTCAGGGACCACCAAACTCATAATTTTAGATCCTGGGGACCACTAATATGAATTTTGACTGACGGTGGCTTGCTGACGTTGGTGGGAGGGAGGGAGGGAGGGAGAGAGAGAGAGAGAGAGAGAGAGATCCGATGTAACCTCAGAGGGCTGGCAGTGAAGTTCTTTCAATCTCTCTCTCTCTCTCTCTCTCTCTCTCTCTCTCTAACACACACACACACAGAGAGAAAGAGAGAGAGATCCCTCACACATCCTGGGCCCACCAGTTGGTGACCCCTGTTCTAGACCAACCCCCTGCTGAAGCAGGAAACCCTGTACCACTCCAGACAAACGGTTGTCCAGTGATGGAGCAGCCACAACTTCTGGAGGCAAATCATTTACTGATTAATGAATCAATCAGAATTGAGCTGGAAGGGACCTTGAAGGTCTTCTAGTCCAACCCCGTGTTTAAGCAGGAGACTCTATACAATTTCAGACAAGTGACTGTCCAGTCTTTTCTTAAAAACCTCCAGTGATGAAGCACCCACAACTTCTGAAGATTAATTGTTCTAAGATTAATTGTTCTGTTGGGAAATTTTTCCTTCGTTCTGGGTTCCTTCTCTCCTTGTCTTTATAAGAGCTTCAATTTATCACCAGGAAGAAGTCAGAATGGAAACATATTTAACCATACAAACACCAGGCCTCAGGCCCAACATGATGGCACCTAACTAATTATGAACACTCAAGAATTCTGGATCAAATGCAGCTTTTGAATGGCCATCCCAAGTAGAACTAGTTTGATGAAAAGAAGGACTGGGGTGACATGATAGCAGGGTTCCGATATCACAGGGTTTGCCACAAAGAGGAGAGGGTCAAGCTATTCTCCAAAGCACCTGAAGGCAGGACAAGAAGAAATGGGTGGAAACTAATCCAGGAGAGAAGCAACATAGAACTAAGGAGAAATTTCCTGAGACTCAGAACAATTAATCAGTGGAACAACTTGTGTCCAGAAGTTGTAATTGCTCCAAGACTGGAAGATTTTAAGAAGAGATTGGACAAACATTTCTCTGAAATGGTACAGGGTTTCCTGCCTGAGTAGAGAGTTAGATTAGAAGACCTCCAAGGCCCCTTCCAACTCTTCTATTCTATTCTATTCTATTCTATTCTATTCTATTCTATTAACTCTCTGCAGTAACACAATCCAGATGCAGGCAGTAGAGTGTGATGACCCGTAGTCTCTCAAAATAACCCAAAACCCAAAACATACATTAAAGTCCGGGAATGCCTTCAACTTAACTTCACTGTTTTATTAGGCACAATTTAAAGTCACAAAAGTAAATAATGAGGCAAAAAGAAAACCAAAACAAACCACATTGACGAGAGTTCCGAAGAAAGCCAAGATAATTAATCATACATTCTGGGAAGATAACCGAGGAGAGTCCATGGGAAGAACGCCAGCAAAGATAAACCTCTTTCAAAGTAAACACTAAACTTTGACTACAGCAATTCTGACTGTGCAGTTACACACTTATATACATAGCTCCCAACTGCAAGCCACGAGGAGGATCATGGTAATCCCCTCCTGAGTAGACCTCACTTTTCCCTGATCCTCTCCTCCCTGCATGACCTAGGATGGATAGGGGATGGGCCTGGATCATCCTCTGATTGCTCAGCCGGCCTCTGCCCTTCCCCAGCCTCCTCCACCACCTCTGGAGCCACATTCCCACTCCCTGTTGGCTGTTCCTCCTCTTCCTCAGAGTCAGTCTCCACCAGGGGCATGACACAGAGAGAGAGAACGGTTATACCTGTAGGCACCAGCTATATAACTGTGGGATTCCTAAAAATTTTTACCACTGGTTCTGTGGGCGTGGCTTGGTGGGTGTGGCAGGGGAAGGATACTGTAAAATCTCCAGTCAGAGGTGGGATTTGCCAGTTCTCCAAACTACTCAAAATTTCCGCTACCGACTCTCCAGAACCAGTCAGAACCTGCTGAATTCACCACCTCTGCTTCACTCCTGAGATGAAGCAGTCAAATAAAATCCCACAGGAACGGAAATATGAAAAGAAAAAAAAACAGCTGTCAGATCACTTGATCTAGCTTGCTAGTATTCTTAACAATGAATGACAGCAGTTCATTAATCTTTTATGGAAGATCTTTTGTTATTCTAGATGAAGTTATCAGAATTGAATCGGGGATGTTCTGCATGCAAAACTGAACAGCTGTTGCTGAGCTATGGTCTGTTTTCAATTAGGCATTTCCAGTCTTGCTTAAATAGCAATAACAACTTATATACCACTTCTTAGTGCTTTTACAGCCCTCTCTAAGCAGTTTACAGAATCAGCAGATTGCCCCAACAATCTGGGTCCTCGTTTTACCAACCTCGGAAGGATGGAAGGTTGAGTCAACCTTAAGCTGGTCAGGATTGAACTGTTAACAGTTGACAGAATTAGCCTGCAATACTGCATTCGAACCACCAGCTGCCACCAGGAAGGAGAATGAGAAAGGGAATTAAGGAAGGAAGGAAGGAAGGAAGGAAGGAAGGAAGGAAGGAAGGAAGGAAGGAAGGAAGGAAGGAAGGAAGGAAGGAAGGAAGGAAGAGCAATAGCACTTAGGCTTATATACCACTTCACAGTGCTTTATAGCCCTCTCTAAATAGTTTACAAAGTCAGCCTATTGCCCCCAACAATCTGAGTTCCCATTTTACCAACCTCAGAAGGATGGAAAGTTGAGTCAACTTTCAGATGGTCAGGATCGAACTCCTTACAATTGGGAGAATTAGCCTGCAATACTGCATTCAAACCACTGCTCCACCATGGCTAAAATCTAATTTAAACAAGTTAATTCATCCCCGCTGAAATTATATGCAGCATCTATCCATTCCAAAATCCTTCGTACACCATCCTCTCTGCTCACAAGCCTATCAAACATCCAGCATGACACCCCTCAAGGGCTTCAGATCATTTGAGATATGTTTTTAATTTAATTCATTCCGTGTTTGCAAATCTCTCATAATATGTCTTGAAATGCGAGAGGCTGAGTCAACCTTGAGCCTGATGAGAATCGAACTGGTGGCAGTGAGTAGAGTCAGCCTGCAGTACTGCATTCTAACCACTGGGACACCGTGGCTCCTAGCAATAGGATTTTTATATACCATCCAGAGTGTTTTGCAGCAATCTCTGAACAATTTACAATGTTAGCATTATGGGCCCCTAACAATCTGGGTCCTCATTTTACCAACCTTGGAAGGATGGAAGGCTGAGTCAACCTTGAGCCGGTCAGGATCGAACTCCTGGCAGTGAGGAGAGTCAGCCTGTAATATTGCATTCTAACCACTGCACCACCACAGCTCATGCAGTTTGTTTATGTGCATGGGTGTGGGTGTGAACTTCTCCAAAGCAGTTGTTTCCTTCCTACACAGATAGCCACCCAAGATTTACTTTAAAATTAATATTCCCCACTTATAGTCCACTCTTCTTCATGAATGAGTAATCTCAGCAAATTAGGAATTACATAATACATATGAAAATAAAGGCAAGCCAGTTCAGAGTGAGGGCAGGCAGAAAAAGCAGAGGTGGTATTCCGCCAGTTCAGACCAGTTCTGGAGAACCAGTAGCGGAAATTTTGAGTAGTTCGGAGAACTGGCAAATACCACCTCTGACTGGCCCCGCCAACCCCAACTCTTCTCTGCCTCCCATCGAGTCCCAGCTGATTGACTGGGTCTTCTTTGGTTGCCCTGCCCAGGAGAACAGAGCTGGAAAGCAGGTTAGTGGGGTGGGGAGGGAAGGGGGATTTTGCAGTATCCTTCCCCTGCCACACCCACCAAGCCACGCACACCAAGCCACACCCACAAAACCGGTAGTAAAACTTTTTTAATCCCACCACTGAGAAAAAGCCATACTTAGAATTTTTATACCCTTATTTTTACCTCACCTCTAACGAGGCAGGTGTACAAATGTTTGGAAAACATGCCTCGTTTCAGCTTTATAATTTACAGATTTAATGATGTTCGGGTGACTTGGAGTGATTAGAACTTGAAACCAAACTTACAAAATTAAGAACAATCAGTTAAAGGAAACAATAAAAACATCAGTGATTTTTAAATACCACGACCAAGTCTCTGTGGTATTTTAAATCTCTGCTCTTTTTAACAGCTAATTGATGGAGAATTTTTTAGTTTTTCCCCCCAAAAATGTGGGTGTTTTATGGTAGGTTCCTGTGAGAGCTTCTACTGTAGTCCAACCCTCATAAATTAATTCAGATGCATTCAAAATTAATAAATAATTATGGTAATTTTAATGAGTGGGAAATATTTTATCAAGGAGATACCAAGAGATTAATATCAATAGGTGCTTCTCTAAGTTGACATCGAAAACTTCCATTTTAATGGGAGAATTTGGTTCCGCTCCAATTATCCTGTACAATAGACCTTTTTTTTTTCTTGACATAATGAATATGCTCATTACAATGGGAAATAAATACAGAAAGAATAGGGATTGTGCAGAAGAAGAACACACTTGGATGGATCAATCTGTGAATAATGTGGGGAGGGAAGAAAAAACTCCATTCCCTGAGGAATTTTGCCAACTCAAAATGTGTGAGATGATATTGCTTGGTGAATTATTATGAAAGACTGGCTTCCTGGCACCTTTAGGATAATCTTTTGTGTTGCCTGAGATGAAAGGCACAGTGGCAGACTGTCAAGAGATATTAAGGCAAAAAGCAGAAAAGTTTCTTTAAAAAAAGAACAAGAAGGGGAGAAAGATATCATTTCACCAAATGATGCAAGTTAGAAAATGCCAAGAGCCATATCGTTTTTTTCAGATTTGATCTGCTTGCTAATGCAACATTGGAAAGTGGGAGGGGTATTTCCCTCTCTAAAGATGTGGTTTTTAAAATTCCCCTTTGCCCCTAAGCCCATCCATTTGTACAAAATGGATCTGGGGGAGAAAGATAATTCTGCTCCTTTTCACTTTCTTGGAAGGGACATGATTTGAGATGATGGAGTTCTCGTAGACCGTTTCCACCAATTGTGTGACTGTGACCTCCAAAACTGCATGAACATGCCAACTTGGAACACTAAGAGTAGTAATCCAGAACCCAAAGACAATAATTCCTCTAGAAGATAATATTTCTAACTCAGGGTTGAGCTGTGGGGTCCTTGGTGCTCTCTGAGCTTGGTAGTTTTCTTGCAGATGTTTCATTACCAAACTAGGTAACGCCATCAGTGCTGGAAGGGAGTGAGGTCCATATGGTTTGTTCTGTTCGGTGTTCGTGGGAACTTTCCTGGTGGTTATTAGTTTAGATTGCTGCTTACTCTTTGTTTGCTTATCTGAGTTGATAGCTCCTTGTTTTAGTTCCTACTTCCAATACCCCAATCAAGATACTACCAACTCAGACAACCAAACGAAATAAAAATACCCTATTCAAGGAACCACCAAGAATGTTTCAACCAACATGGACAGAGCAAGCCACCAATGTGTAAACAGAGACCAAGTCCCATTCCCTGAGTTGGGTCATGAAACATCTGCAATGAAGCAACTAACCTCAGAGAGCACCAAAGACTCCAACCTATCTGTCTTTGTCTGTCTGTCTGTCTGTCTTTCATCTGTCTATCTCTATCATATATATTATCTCTCTCTCTCTCTCTATCTAGTTAGCATCTATCTATCTCTAGCTATTATATCTATATAGCTCTCATATCTATCTCTATCTATCTATCTATCTATCTATCTATCTATCTATCTATCTATCTATCTATCTATCTATCTATCATCTATCTATTTACAGCAGCCTAATCAGGGAACCACCAAGAACATCCTACCAACACTGACAGGGCAAACCACTAGTATGTAAATAGAGAGGGAACTCCACTCCCTTTTAACACTGATGATGTTATCTAGCTGGGTCATCAAATGCCTGCAGAAAAACCAGCAAGAGAGCACCACCAAGGAGATCACAATCATTCCACTTTTATCAGCTGACATTCGGCTATACATTCTAAGATGGGAAATGCTGTCTCCTCCCCGTAGGTCCTCCCGAATTAAAAGAAGCCCTTTAATAGAAATGAACTTGCATCCATTCTTCATAGCATACAGTATTTGCTTTACCCCATCCCACTACTCTTAATTGCAAAAATTGGAATCGTTTGCCCTAGTTGTTTATTATTATTATTGTTGTTGTTGTTGTTGTTGTTGTTATTTACTAAAAAATAAGCACTTGCTCTTGATAAAGAGTGTCTATAGAATAAGTTGGGAAGGGTTGTTCATGTGTATAAATGCTTCTTTTCCTAAGAAAGATTGCAACATCAAACTATATTAAATAAACTATGACACAGATCTCCGGAGACCCAAACTCATTATTTAAGATTTTCAGTTTGAACTTTTAGAATGAAACATCTGGGTACCACTTCAATTCAAAAGAATATTTGGGAAAAGGCTCAGGAAAACCAATTCATGAAGCTCATCCCAGCCCTTTTAACTCCAGCTTCTTTTAACTCCAATCAATAAAAGCCAATTTTCAGGTACAGATGATCTCCCTCGATCTGCCTAAGCATTTAAACCTGGCTTGAAACAATATCTCCTTCCCTTTACAGCCCCTCTGTACCTTCTGGGTTTTAATCATCTTACTTTATGAACAGGTTTGAGAGATAGAGAAATTAGATGAGAGAGAGATGAGAGGGAGAGATGGAGGGAGGGAATAAGGAAGGAAGAAAGAAAGAGGAGGAGGAGGAGGGAGGGAGGGGGAAAGAGAGGAGGAAGAGGGAAGGAGGAAAGAGAGGAGGAAGAGGGAAAGAAGGAGGGAAGGAAGATTAATGGAATAAACTTTAGTCAATTGAACTTTAATCGACTAGATTCTTTTGTGTATATGGTCCTGATCCTTTGCACTTGATGCTTCCATTATTTATTGTTATTCCAGAAAAGTTTTCATTGAATCATTTAATTATTGTCCCATTCCCTTCCCTTGGCCTTCAGAACTGCTTTAGTGGGCTTTTAAAACAATGCAGGTAATTGATTGCCTTATATAACTAGAGTGCTATTAAAGCTAATAAATCTCTGGAGAGGAATACCTTACTTTAGCAACGATCAGCAGATGAACGGTAAATTTTTAGTATAAATTTGACTTCTTTTTTAAAAAAGAAGAAATAGAGGTAAATAGAAGATTATGCCTCTATGTACGAGTTGAAATTGGAGAACAGGGCTCCCCGATTTTAATTATCTTGGCTGCTGCAATTGCATAATCTATGGATGATCTTTGACCTCATCTCCCATTGCAAATGTTTATTTTGATTTGGGATATTATTTGTTACTGCAGATGTGGCTTGGTATTAAATAAATTGTAATATTTGCATCTATCAAATCAAATCAAGTGTATAACAGTCAAAGACCAGAGACCAAACAATCATCACATTTCAGCACTTCATACAGATTTTCCCATGGTGGTGCAGTGGTTAAAGTGCAGTATTGCAGGCTAATCTAATTCACTGCCCACTGCCAGCAGTTTGAATCTCACCGGGCTCAAGGTGGACTCAGCCTTCCATCCTTCTGAGGTCTGTAAAATGAGGACCCAGATTGTTGGGGGCAAGAGGCTGACTCCATAAACCATTTAGAGAGGGCTGTAAAGCACTATGGAGCCCCATATGTAAGTCTGTTATTTCTGGAATCCGTGGTGGCGCAGTGGTTAGAATGCAGTATTGCAGGCTGACTCTACCCACTGCCAGGCATTCAATCCTCAACAGGACTCAAAGGTTGACTCAGCCTTCCATCCTTCCAAAGTCGGTAAAATGAGGACCCAAGTTGTTGGGGGCAAAATGCTGATTTTGTAAACCTCTTAGAGAGGGTTGTAAAGAACTGTGAAGGGTATATAAGTCTACGGGCTATTGCTGTTAGGTGTGTTGATAGTAGTGGTCTCTATCACAGCTTTTTCTAGGGAGGGGTCTCCTTTGAGAACTGCATCATGATGAGATTAGGTAGTGAATTCTCTTTGGCTGAATAGTCATTTATCTAAACAGTTTTGATTGCTTAGGTGTTGCTGTCACATCAATGCATCCATAATGTGGCAGAATCCATGCATCAGCTTTCCAACCTCAATGATTCCCCAGAAGCAATCAATGTAGAAATCGTTAGCAGAAGGTCTGTTATCTTCTTTCCTTGTCCAGAAAAATTACTCTGCTTGTCTCTTTCTAACCTGGCTCCTTGGACTTCTCATCTTTTCCTTCCTTTTGCCATTCCACTGTTTTTCTCTTTGAATCAAACCCCGGCAGTTTTGGACTTTAATAGAGACAAACAGATTACAGGCTCCTAGCTGCACAGTGAATTAAGAAATTCATGATGCCCCTGTCCTTCCTTTCATGCAACTCCCAATCTCAGAATATGTTCTTAGAACATGGAATAACAGAATGGGAAAGGTGAGGCTAGAGATCCCTTGAATGCAACAGTAGTCTCAAGAATAATAGAATAACAGAGTTGGAAGGCACCTTAGAGTCCAACCCCCTGCTGGAGCAGGAGACACTATATGATTTCAGACAAATGGCTGTCCAGTGTCTCTGGAAAGCTTCCAATGTTGGAGCACCTACAACTTTTGGAGACAAGTTGTTCCACTGGTTAATTGTCCTCACTGTTAGGAAATTTCTCCTTAGTTCTAGGTTTTTTCTCTCCTTCATTAATTTTCATCCAATGTTTTCTTGTCTTGCTTTCTGGTGCTTTGGAAAATAGTTTGCCCCCTTCTTCTCTGTGGCAGCCTCTTAAATATTGGAACTCCTCATGCAAGAAGCTTCTTGGATGCGAAGCAAAACATTTTCAAAAGGGAAAAAAACCAAGAAAGTCCAGCGGCCTTTTGGAAAAAGCACATTTGGGATTCCCGTTGATGGTCAGACTTGCCAGCACTTAAACCTCTAAATAGAAACAATCCTTGGTTCTATTTACTGAAAAAGGTATCATTTTCTTAGAAGTCAAGTGTATTGCAGTAATGCATGGCCAGGACTAAGAATCACATGCCAAAATCCCTAAGTTCAATTTTTCCTTCCCTTAATTGCCTTCCATCACTGACTCCCCCCTTTAACCAATCAGGTTCAAGCAAGATGTTTTCAGAACAGTCAATCAAGCCTAGGTTGGTATGTAGCTGCATTTTTCTCCCAGCCAGGCAACCTTGAAGTAGCATCTCAGGGAGATACAGAAGTTACTTTTGCCTTCCTCCAAGCATCCTCTCTCCCATCCACCATCCCCGGAGTTCATGGCAGACTGTAACCGCATGATAAGGTAGAAAGTTAGTATAACCCCTCCAAGAAGAATGAATTATTTTAGGAAATATTAAAAAGGCAGAATATCATATTTCCCCTAAAAGAGAAATAGAAGTCTTAAGGGAGACAGAAACTCAGCTCCTTACCCCCAGTAGATATCTGGTGCCCATTGAGAAGGACTGGGCCAGCCTATCTAAAGACAAAAGACTTCCAGCTCCAGGGTGATGGGATTAAGACATGATGACCCTCCAGGACATGATAGGATTCTCTATCAGCAGGACTCACTGCATTGCAAAATCTCCTAAGGACATTGCATCACCCTCCAGGCTTCAACCAAACTTGATTCAGACCAACATGATCCCACCTGGTCCCATGGGAGTCTCATTACAGCCCATAGAATACATTTCGTGCACAGGAACAGGAAGCTCAAGGGCAAGGCCCAAGAAAGGGTATAAATAACCCTCACTTCCACTCCATGGGGTCAGCTGCCCAGGACCTCAAACCCACGCGGTCCTGTCCATTAATAAGCCATCTTTCCAATCAGCCTCCATGTTTTCAGTATCTCTCTTCCTGCTTGGAACTGAACTAGATGGATATTTCTTCCCACAGGAACAAAGAATGCAAGCAAGCTAAGTGGCAGCTGACACCAACACTGACAGAGGAAGCTACTTGTGTATGAACACTGAAGATGTTACCTAGTTGAGTGATGAAACATCTGCAAGAAAACAACCAAACTCAGAGAGCACCAAGGACTCCACAGTTAAAATTAAAGCTTGTGTGAGAAGAGAACGAATGCAACGGTATGGTGTTAATAATGACAGTGGATGTTTTCCAACTGTAGCCATGAGCAGTTGGCCTGTTTGTTTCCATAGGCTATTGGTAACATCCTTTCCCAGTAGGATTTTACAGCAAAGCATGGCTTCATTTATTGTTAAGCTATCTTTCTATATAGTTGAATTTCCAGCCAGAAGTATAGTCATACTTCACTGAGCTAATTCTTAATAATTGTCATGAGTCGAAGAAAAAAGCTTCTTCCATCACCTTTCCATTAATGAGAAACATAAAGCTTTGGGGGCATGGCTTTCAATCATATGATAATGAACCTAGACAGATCATCCTGGAATCCTTCTCCAGATTCCGAATTTCAGAGTGCAAAGAATTTTGGGTCATAGGAGGCAAAACTGTAACTTCTACGTTGGCAGTGGGAAATTTTTCTTCCATCACACAACAAACCCAAGAAAACTGACCCATCTAGGAGCAGAGATGCTGTCTCAGAGAAGACAGTGACTGAGGATTCTGGAGATATGTCTCTGAGATGTTCCTTCCATTCCCCATTGGGCATTTTATGATACGGTTCCTTCAGACCACAGGGGCATTTTAGATGTTCAGTTCTCTTGGACTAGTTTCCACAATTCTCTCTTTCTCTGCAAACAGTAGATTATTCTTGCAAACATTTTCAACATGAAAGAAGAATTTTAGAGAGCTGTGGTGGCACAGTGGTTAGAATGCAGTAGTACAAGCTATTTCTGCTGACTGCCAGCTGCTTGCAATTTGGCAGTTCAAATCTCACCAGGCTCAAGGTTGATTCAGCCTTCCATCCCTCCAAGATCGGTAAAATGAGGACCCAGTTTGTTGAGGACAATATGTTGACTCTGTAAACCGCTTAGAGAGGGCTGTAAAGCACTGTGAAGAGGTATGTAAGTCTAAGTGCTATTGCTATTGCCATTAAAGGAAAGGGGAAATAGATTATCCACTGTGGGAGGTCCTAGGTGCTCTCCGAGGTTGGCTGTTTCCTTGCAGATGTTTCATTACTAAACTAAGTAACTTCATCAGAGCTAAAAAGAAGTTGCATTTTTTATATACTAGTGGCTTGCCCTATCAGTGTTGGTGGGGTATTTTGGGTATTGGGGTTTGCAGAGTGGAGAACAGAGGTGGTATTCAGCAGGCTCTGATCAGTTCTGGAGAGCTGGTAGTGGAAATTTTGAGTAGTTTGAAGAACCAGCAAATCCCGCCTCTTAGTGGAGATTTTACAGTCTCCTTCCCCTGCCACGCCCACCAAGCCACGCCCACAGAACCAGTAGTAAAAAAATTTGAATCCCTTCACTGGTGGAGAAGAGGAGAAGGAAGAGGACTGTGGGGTCCTTAGTACTCTGAACTTGGATGTTTTCATGCAGATGCTTCATGACCCTACAAGGTGACATCATCAGCGCTAGAAGAGAGAAGTTTTGCAGACAGGAGGGGGAGGAGGAGGAGGAGGAGGAGGAGGAGGAGGAAGAATGTGTGATCCTTGGTGTTAGGGATAACATTGTTTTACCCTAACTGTTTTGGGTAAAGATAATAAAATGATGAATCATGGTTTGTCAGATAAAGTGTATGTGACTTTAAGCTAAAGGAATGTAATTAAGGGTGCAGCTGTAAAAGTACTATATAAGCAGCAAGGCACTCTCTGGCTCTTACTGGCTGGCTTATTGAAGACTGCGTTCTTGCTGGATCGGGAGGAGAAGAAGTGTTGGATTACTTTAAAGATATTTCTCAACGGAGAGAAGATAAGTTTTGGACAGATTTATTATATGTGTACTGACACTGGCTATAGAGTATCCTCGACAAGACTTGACTGAATTTGGTATTTGACTAATGGACTGTTTATAATGACTATGCTATAATTCTTAAATGGAATAAATTATAATTTTTGATAGCACAAGCGTATCTGTATTTTTACTGCGTGTTAACTAGAAAACTTATCTCACACATTTACCTGTCTTCCTATCTGACTTCGCTGCACATTCTGTTTAGTTTGTTTTCCTTAACACCCGTTGGGGAATCCAGGCTTAACACTTGGTACTCTCTGAACTTGGTTTTTTTTTTTTGCAGATGTTTCATGACTTCACTAAGTAACATCTTTGATGCTAAAAGGGCCCTGTCTCTGTAGGGCAACACACTTGGATAAAAGCAGATAACAAATCCCACTCCCTTCTAGCACTGATGATGTTACCTAGTTTGGTAATGAAATGTCTGCAAGGAAACCACCAAACTCAGAGAGCACCAAGGACCCTGACATGGCAGCCAGCCAGTTGTGTGACACAACCATCCTCTGAACATCCACCTGTTGACCTAAATAAGTGAAGTTTCTGACAGCTAAAGGAATGGAAGCCTTTCATTTTCTTTCTGAGATCAGAACAAAAGTTCACTTTTAAATGCATGCACGCAAACTTGGAATACATCTACAAATTTATCTCTGCACAACACCAGCACCAAACTGCCAAAATGCAATTAACACAGACTTTCTCCTCTTTCATTCCTGTAGGCAAATATTATCCCTCCCCCCTTCATTCAATAGCTCTCATTAAAGGGAGTTTTCTATAGGAAATCTCATATTTCCTATATCTCTAATAATCCCTCATTAAAATGGGGTTTCTATAGGAACAAATTACGTCTGTTTCTCCATATTCATCATAGATGTCTTCAAACAGGAGAGAAAAGATTAAGGCAGAGAGAGGAAAAAATAATAATAATCCTAACCCTCTATTCCATTTCTGGCTGTGATGAAAAATAAAATCTAATGATATTTAAACACAACCGTTAAGTTTCCTTCACCTTTTTTTCCTCTCTCTCTCTCATTCTCCCAGCAAGCCCCTAAAATCAAAACTTTATGAACAAAGGAAAATTAGGACCTGGTTCACATAAAATAAACCCTGCTGATCAAATCCCTCTTTGGCTAGTGCCTTAAAGGGCAAGAAACAGGAATTCAAATACATTCCACATATAATTGTAAAGAAAGAGCCTGTCCTTGAGCTTTGGAGCTAAAAACACTATCTGAAGAGCCATTATAAACCATTTGTGCCCCTTGAAGGGAGAGTCACAAAGAAGGTTTTCTCCCCCTACTATTATCCTGGTTAGATTTGTTGCACTTTTGCAAGAAAGAAATGGAGTTTGAAGAATGCTTTAAAATTAGGGATGGGTTACATCTTGGGAACTAGGTAGCACACGTAATACTGTGGGGGTATAGACAATTGAAATAAGTTGGTTTGGCAAAAGTTGGTTCATTCCAACAACTCTCTAACTCTCTGTGCCTAATTTTGTTCTAACTGAAGAAGTTGCTTAGATGAGCAATCTCAGATTAGCAAAGTGGGTCCAGTTGTCATGATTCAAGCTTTAGGCACGTTTACCTGGGAAAATTTAGCAGTGGCATCATCTTGTGCTATTGAACAGTTCAATGACTAAAATGCTTTTAGAATTCATGCCTTTAGCAAAACAGTAGATTCAAGGTTACCTGGTGTTAGTCTCTTATCTCTGTCCACAGCGAAGTACCAATTCAGCTTGTTAGAATAACAATTAGAGAGTTGGCATTTCTCCAACATCAAAGCTTCTACCTTACTTTCAAAGAATATACCTGTAGCATCTTTATCCTTTGAAAAGTGTCTCATCTCCTTTTTTGTTAGGTTGTATCTTTATTGGTTGTAGAAAATAGAATAGAACAGAACAGAACAGAACGGAACAGAACAGAACAGAACAGAACAGAACAGAACAGAACAGAACAGAGTAGAGTAGAGTAGAGTAGAGTAGAGTAGGATAGAATAGAATAGAATAGAATAGAATAGAATAGAATAGAATAGAATAGAATTATGTTCCATTCCATTCATTTTCTATTCTATTCTATTCTTTTTCTTCTTTTGATGCTTGTTCATTCTGGAAACTTCTCAGGTGAATAAAATAAATCCTGAAAACAGATCCATGTAAATTAAATGCCTCATTGGCTTCATAACCAGGCATGTTAAATTCATGATAATACCCTTAATAACCATCAAAAGAAATATTTAATGGTGTACCTGGCTATAGTTATTATAAGATAGACACATTTAGGAACACCTGGGAGAGATGGGGAGAGAGCAGAACTTCTGGTATTTAGATAAATGAAAAGACATCCAGTTTTTTTATTTCCTTGTCGAAGAAAAGCAAAAGAGAGCATCTTGTGTCTTTTTAACTTAAAATATATCAGACAAATATCATCCTCTGATCTTGTGCTTAATTTTAATGTCAAAATACAGCATTATTGCTCTAAGAGATAAACACATCAATTTGCAACAAAATTGATACACAATTTGAAAAAAATGTCCAAATACATCTGCACACTCTAAATTGAAGGTGATTTGTAGGTGCTAATTTCGGAGAGCTCAACATAGTGTCTGTAGCCAGATTGCAGAATGGTAGATCTCTGAGTGAATCTGTGATTTTTGTGAGCAACTCAATCTGCCTGCCTGCCTGCTTTGCCTGATTTGGGGTAAAAGTTGCTCTTTCTTATAAAAAAAATAATCAATATTTAGATAAATATTTACAATATTTACATACAAGCCATGCCCAGCCAGTCATGTAACCACCAAGCCAGGCCCAGTCAGCAAGCCACGCCCACCCAGTCACATGACCACCAAGTCACACCCACAAATTAGGCCACACCCACATAACTGGTTGCTAAGAAATTTGAATCCCACCCCTGGCCAGCCTCCATTGACTTTTTATTTCCTCCTGTCCTGGAACCAGACTGGATTTTTCTTCCAATGGATGGATGGATGGATGGATGGATGGATGGAAGAAGGAAGGGACGGAGGTAGAGGGGGAGGGGGGAAGGAAGGAAGGAAGGAAGGAAGGAAGGAAGGAAGGAAGGAAGGAAGGAAGGAAGGAAGGAAGGGGAAAAAAGGAGAAGGAATCAGTCTTCCCAAGAATAAAAGACTCTGTGTGCATTTTTAATATCATCACCATAAGAGTCGGTACAAAAGACCATCTAGGAAAGGAATAGGAGGGTGTCCCCAAACAAGCCTTAATAGAACATTTAATTGCCCTCATCCATCTAAAAGAAAGAGAACGGGTCTCAGTTTGGGACCACCAGAAAAATTAAGCTGAACCATCTTTCAGCGCTGAGATTAATCACTCATGTGTCAGCACCTTCCCTGGCTAACTCTATCACCATAATTGCCTGAGACAGATTTTAAAAGATTGCAACACCACTTTTTTTTTTTTTTTTTTTGCTTTTTCCATCATCAATGCATGGCTGGAGCCACATCCCATGGCTCAAGAGCATCAAAGACTTGTGATTAAAATAG